>NC_143260.1:104431310-104732848 GCF_984573655.1 Nuphar pumila | reverse complement strand
TAGCTCAGTGGCTCGAATAACATTATGTTGAAAGAGTTTTCTTGCCATCTTTCCAAAAAATACAAGATTCACATTTTTTGAAGTGAGATTCATTGAAGTTAGAGATTAGTCCTTGTTGTGCCAGATTTTTTATTTTCTTTAGGCTTATATGCCTAAGTCATTCACATCAATAACTAAGGTACAATCAATATATGAGAAATTTTTTTCTATATTTTCAGATAATTTAAACATCCTATGTTCTTTGTTAAATTTACCCTCATACAGGATTCTACCATGTTTTTCCATAGTGACCTTCCTAGGGACAAACTGAACCTCAAAACCTTTCCCAGTCAAAGCTGGTACAGACACCAGGTTCCTCCTCATTGAAGGGACATAAAGTACATCTTTCAGTAACACACTAGTTCCTCCCACATTGAGTCTATATGACCCAACTCCTAGAACATCACTATAGGAGTCGTTGCCCATATAGACATTGTGCTCGTCTGGTCCTAGCTCTTTGAGATCCACAACTCCATCGATGGATTTGGCTATATGTCGAGTAGCTTCAAAGTCCACCCACCACCCTGAGAGTTCTTCATTCACAAAATGACATTCAGATACAACACAAATGACTTCTTTTCCGTCATGCTTTTTGCTTGAATTGTTGTTGTATCTCCCACCATTCCAGTTGCTCCTGTTATTGGGAAATTTTGTCCTACAGTTCTTCTGGATGTGTTCCATCTTACCACACTTGAAGCACTTGACTTGTGAGCCTTGAGGTTTGAAACCTGCACTTTGTCCTTTATGAAACTTGCCATTTCCCTTTTTTTTAAAGTTATTTTGCTTAATGGGTACTTGGCTATGAGATGGTGTGTCTTGAACCACCATCAACTCAGACTTCTTCTCCTTAACCATGTGTTCTTGTTCTATGGCTAATTGCAGGGGCAGCTCAGTCAAGTTTAAATTATTTGAATTTAATCTTAATGCAGTGTTCACCGATTTCTACGAATGTGGGAGGCTATTTAGTATGGTGGACACCTGCCTTCTATCTGGAATTACATTTCCAACAATGGCTAGGTCTTCAGCCATGACCAACATCTCCTATTTACGTGATCTACCACATTATCACTTTCTTTCATCCTATATGAGTTGTATTGTTCGAGTAACAGTTGAATATGGACCTCGAATGTGGTATCATACTTGGCGGCGATGGCCTCCATCATTTCTTTAACAGTTTTATAATCTTCAAAGACTCTGATTAGATCATCGTCCATGTAGGTGAGCATGATGGTTCTTGCCATCAGATCATCTTTTTGAAATTTTCCGAATTTGATTACTTTTTCTTGAGATGATTCGTCATTCGATTTTTCTATAGATATACTAAGAACATATTCCAGTCCTTCCAGAGTTAAAGCTAAGGGGATCCGCCTTTTCTAAACATGAAAGTTAGTCCCATTTAGCTTGTCTGTTTTCGCTAATTTGGAGGCACAGACACAACTAGCCATTTTGTACTAACTAATTTTAATTTAATTAATTTATGGTAAGTCAGCACAAAGAAAACAATCAAAAGAAATTTCTTGTCAGACTAAACAATTTTATCATTATTATTATTTTTATTTAAACTAAATTTAAATGAATATTTTAAATTTAATAGGAGTAAGGTTTTTTTTTAAATTATAATTTTATTCCAGGTATTAAATGGGAAATATAACTTTTTCAGTTATTTTTCAAAAATTTTAAACTCGCAAACCCTTTTTAGCAAATAAGTTTTAAAAAGTATGTGGGTTATAAAATACTTTATTTTAATCTTTTTTTCAAAATATGTAAAATATCCAGGGTCAAAGGAGTCTTTTTACCCCTCGGCCTATTTAAGGCCCGAACAAGGCGCAACCGACTCAGATGCATCGGGTTTTTCTCTCTCTTCTTTGTCGGAGCTCCAAACCGACCGGAGACTGCAACGACGATGTCGGCGCTTTCTGGCCAATTTTCGACGGTGACGACCTGTTTCTGCGGTTGGGTTTGACCCTCTCGGTGTAGGCTCCCTTTGTCAGGAAACTCACCGTCGCTCTTTTGCCGGGTCTACCAGAAAATCGAGAAAAATGATTTTTCGGTCGGCCTCTGACGGCGATGGCCCGACTATCTGGTTGGGTTTGGTCTCCTTGCTGTTGGTTCCCTCTGACAGAGGACTCTCGGTCTTTCTGCTATGGGAGCACTCATAAATCAAAAGGAAAGGGTTTTTCGACCGTTTGCCGAGGGTGATGGGCCGTCTTCTCATTTAGGTTTGTTTTTTCTTATGTAGGCTCTCCCTGCTCTCAAACCTGAGGTCAAACCATTTTTTCTTGGTGGTTTGGTGTTTTTCCCTTTCTTTTTTTTCTGTTGTTTTGTTTTCTGATTCTCTGTTTTTTATTTTATGTTCAGTTAAGGAGCAACAGTAAGAAAATAGGTCGGAGGCCTTTTATTTCTAATTGATCGGTGCTGCCGAAAAAGTCACAGTTGACCGATAACTTTCTGGCGACAACAAATATATATTCTTATATATGTTTTCCTTTTGTTTTCTTTTCGGTGTTTCTCTATTTCGTTGTTTCTTTGTTTTCCCTCTTTTGTTTTGATTTACAGAGTCGAACATGTACGACTCAGTTTTTCTAGTTTTGAATTTCAGAGATAAATAAAATAGGTTGATCTCTGTTTTTCCGGTTGGAGTTTTCAGAGGCAGGCATAGAAGCAAGGTCTCTAATCCAAAGATCAAACAGGAAGGCTAAAAACAAAGGGGGAGCAGTAGCTCTTACTTTTTCGCCTCCCTTTTTTTTTGTGATTGCTTCTTCCTTGTAGGTTGAAGGTCACAAGTATTAGAGAGTATCTCGAACCTCTGCTCTGATACCACTGTTGAGGTTGTGCAGCGAAAAGTCCTCAATTGTGGCGACAGCAGAGACGTTGAGGAGCGGCAACAGAGAGAGCGAGTGAAGAAAGAAAGAAGAAAAGGTGCAAATTATTGTTTTATGCTTGGAGGTTTGCTTCGAAGGCTTCACGGTGTGCTGTATCGCATATATTCATAGAGGTCGAGTCCTGTATTTATATAGACTTCGGATTCTCTCTCTCTCGGCTTAGCAGACGGTTGAGAGAATATCGGTGAGTCCGATATTTTTTTGATAAACTTAGAGTTTGAATTTTAAATGAAAAGAGTTATTTGTAAAACAGACTTAGCTTATCCATGAGTATGAGTAGGCCTACTCATGGATAAGCACAATGTGCAACGCATGGCCACACGCACCAACAGATCCACTCCATCCAAACCAAGCAATTGTAGATTTTTTGATGAACAGGGTGCACTAGCAAAGATGGCAACACAAAAGGTTAAGGTCCAAGTCAAACCGTAGGCACTGAGTGCATGCTTTCACCCATGGAGAAGCTGGTGAATTCAAGCCAAGCAATTATAGCAAATGGACGAGTTGCTAGTTCACCTTGTGTTGGGACGTCACAAGTTCAACTCCCAATGGTATAGTTGGAAAAGTGGTTGGGTCTGCGCCCCAACCCCATCTTTCCTTTAAAAAAAACAATTATATCAAATTAATGAGTTGGGTCACCTGCAAGATTTGAACCAAAGTTGGCCACGTGTTTGATGGCACCGGATGCATAATTTTCACATGGGGGCAAAATAATGAATTCAAACCTGTTCCAGACCATCATGTTTCAACTAGAGATGGCAGTGGACCTGGGGACAATGGAGCCCCCACCTCGCCCTGTTTGGACCAGGGATGAAGGGCTTGAAGCGGGGATGAAGGTTAAAATCTATCCCCGTACAAGGATGGAGGTGGGGATGGACTTACGCTTTCCCCCGCCCCATCCCCGTCCCTGTCCCAATCCCTGCCTTGCCCCACCCCGCCCCATTCTCAATCCTTCAAGGGATGACTATAGACCGAGGAGAAACGACCCCCTCCCCTCCTCGCCCCCATTTAAACCAGGGATGGACGACTTGAATCGAGGATAGAGGCGGTGGTGGAGGTTAGAATCCATCTCCGTGCGAGAATGGAGGTTTGGATTTTGAGACGGGGCCGGAGTGGAGACCTTATCTCCCGCCCCTGCCATCCCTTGTTTCAACCTTTTAGCTTCTGATTTACACACCTCTTTGGCACTAGCCCGGAGCAAAAAATAATAAAAAATTTATTACATATCAATCATAATGTGGTAATGCACGAATATTTTAAATCTTCATTCCTGCTGTTAAACTTGAGTTCCAACTTCAGATTACTCATGACTTCTTGTCTGTTAAAAGGAAAGAAAAGCAGAGGAGCCAAAAGTCAGTCTTTGGTTGGTCCAATAACGAAAAGTTAAAGGGTACAAGTTAAAAATTTAATCATGCTGAATCCAGCACCAGATCTCAACATTGGTGATAAAAAGTAGCATTCTAGGGCTGGCAAATGAGACAAGCTGGTTGTGAACAGGGTTCAGTCACATTCAGCTCACCCAAAACTTGTTTGGACTCGCAGGGTGAGCTCGGGTACGCCAACCCAACATTATTATACTTTCAAGAAAGAGTTTAGATTCATCTCACATTCTCGTCCTCAAGAAAGAAAGATGAAACTTGAAGATTTTGTGTGGACTATAGGGCGTTGAATGCTATCACTATAAAAAACAAAGCACCCATACTGGTTTACAGATGAGCTCCATGAATCCACTTATCCAACCTCATCCACCATCTATATGTATGGCTGACAAACGAGCAAGATCCATTAGGGGGTGAACCTATGCCTCCCATGGACTCGTGAGCTTGTCACGAGATCGAGCTAGATTTTGTTAGAGTGAGAGAGGATCAGATGGAGGGCTTAGGATGAATGGATTGAGTGACCTTGTAGCAAATAACTTTCTATGATGGAAACAGTATCAGATCAATCCCTACACAATGGTTACATTTTCATGAAAAGGCAAGGCTAGTCACACAAGGCTTCGCTTACTGCTGGATGGCCTTGTCACATAAGAGTAGGGGTGGGCAACCGACCGCCTTGGGCCGGGTTTGGGCCATGATTTTGGGCCTGTGTCCGTTAGGTACCGGGCCAAAACCCAGCCCGTTATATACGTGGGTTGGGCTCGGGCTGACCCGATCGATGGGCATGAGTTATTTATTAATTTTTTTTATAATATAAATATTTTAAAAATTAATTATTATGTAATAACTTGGATAACTATTATTATTTACCTTATTAGTTACTTAATGGGAACTTGATATTTGTTAATTATTACTATTTACCTAATTAATTGCATAGAAACTTGCTATTCTCTCATTAACCTATAATTTTGGTCAAGCATTTATGCTTTCTAAGATTGGGCCAGGCCAAACCCGACTAGACCCGTTCGCTTCACATTGACCTGTTAGGCCAATGGGCCGGGCCATGGGCTTCTCTTCAAACCCAAGCCTGTTAAGAATCAGGCCATAACCCGGCCCGGTCAACGGCCCGATCAGCTCAGTCTATTTGCGGGCGGGCCCGATGCCCACCCCTACATAAGAGAGTGGGACAATGCCAACTTGTTTGTTGCACACATTCCGTGCATAGAATGGAGAATGCTTAAGAACGAGATGAGATAAGGGTCGCGGTTATGTCTTTTTCTTATTTTCAAACAATGAAGATGGTTCCAAAGAATCTGCCTTGGTAGCATGATGCTGTCACCATTATATTATATGGCTTGTCTGTTAGTCCAATAATTCTGATCTTGATTAAATTTACATGAGCCCTCCACTTATCTTTTATACTTCCTAAGCGTCATAAGAAAGCATGTGTGAAGGTGTTAAATTTTTTTTTTAAATCCAAGGAGAAAACCCCCTATCAGTACAGCACTTTGGCTAGCTTTCTGTTGGTAAAACCCTTGAGGTCTCCCTTGCTCCCCAGAGAGTACACCCAGCTTCGACCTTGCGGTAAGTGACCCCACAGATGGTTTTCAAGCTTGACATTCACAAGTCACCCCTACCAGAGGAGCTCTTGTGGGCTTATGTAGAGGTGTTATAGCCCATATCAAGTTAAAACTTTATTCATTTGATCCAAAACATGATTTTTAGTAAATAGTTAATGAAGATACAAGTTTAAATTAAGTAAAATTTGCCTACAATTATTTCAATAATCTGTTTAAGATGTTTAGGAGATAAAACTATTTAGGAGTTATGAATCTCTCTCTCTCTCTCTCTCTCTCTCTCTCTCTCTCTCTCTCTATATATATATATATATATATATATATATATATATATATATATATATATATATATATATATATATATATATATATATATATATATATATATATATATAAGCGGACAAGAACCTAAACTAAGGTGGGCATAGATGCACAATAAAAAAGTAAATTAAAACCTTAAATCCTAACAAACCGTATTCATAAACATGATAATTGAAAAAAACTTAAAATTCTATAACCAAAATAGAGCATGCATTCATTAGAATCATGTTTAATGTTGATTAAAAACACAATAATTAAATATTTGTGTCATGCCTAATGATAATTGAAATAAAAAACACAAAACCCTAAAACCATAATTAAATATTTATGGCATTAAAAAAAATAAAGACCTTAAATCATAACAAACCACTCCTAGATAAAAAATTAAAACCCCTAAAATTCTAACCAAAGTCAAGCATGCATTCATCGATTCATGTTTAATGTTGATTGAAAAACACACACAGAAAATGCCTAATTAATTATTCATTTCATGCATAATGTTAATTGAAAAAACAAATACAAAAACCTTAAAACATAACTAAATATTTACCTAATTAAAAAAATAAAGAGACCCCAACTCCTAACATTATTCATATATATATATATATATATATATATATATATATATATATATATATATATATATATATGCTAATTGAAAAAAACTAAAAGTGTATAAAAAAACAAGCATGCAGTCATGAAATATGTTTAATGATGATTAAAAAAACAGTAACTAAATATTCATGCCATGACTAATAATAATTTAAGAAAATACACAAAAACCCCTAAACCCTAATTAAATATTCACACTATTAAAAAAACTAAATCAGAAACCTAAAGCATATCAAACATAATGAATTGTGTTAATTGATAAAAAAAAGAAACTCTATCTAGTGATTCATCGAATAATTTGAAAACAAGACCCCAAATTCATTGTGAGAGAGATAGAGGGAGTGCAACTGAGTCAATTAACCATGAAAAAAAAAACCCAAGAGGCTTACCAATTCATTCCCCAAAGAGGGATGAAGAGAATGAAACAAGAATCTTGTCAATCATGATTTTAGGCTCGTGCCCGTTAGGTACTAGGCCGAAGCCCAGCCAGTTATATACGTGGACCGGGCTCGAGCCGACCCGATGGGCATGAGTTATTTATTAATTTTTTAATAATATAAAATAAAAAAAATAACCATTATATAGTAACTGGGATAACTATAATTATTTACCTTTTTAGTTGCTTGGGAACTTGCTATTTGTTAATTATTAATATTTACCTAATTAGTTGCACTAATTAAGAATTAGTTGCATAGAAACTTGCTATTCTCTCATTAACTCATAATTTCGGTCAAGCATTTATGCTTTTTAAGATTGGGCCAGGCTGAACCGGACTTGACCCAACTGCTTCACATTGACCTGTTAGGCCAATGAGCTGGGTCATGGGCTGATCTCTTCAAACCCGAGCCCGTTAAGAATAGGGCCAAAACCCGGCCTGGTCAATCGCCCGATCAGCCCGGTACATTAGCGGGCTGGCCCGATGCCCACCCCTACATAAGACTACATAAGAGAGTTGGACAATGCCAACCTGTTTGTGGTACACATTCCATGCATAGAATGGAGAATGATTGAGAACAAGATGATATAAGGGTCACGGTTATGTCTTTTTCTTATTTTCAAAACAAGGAAGATGGTTCCAAAGAATCTGCCTTGTTAGCATGATATTGTCACCATTAATCTATTCTGCATTATATTAATTGGCTTGGCTGTTAGTCAGTCCAATAATTCTGATCTGGTTTAAAATTATATGAGCCCTCCTCTTATCTAAAATCAAAACCCGTGTGGCGATGGAGGGCAGGATTTTTAGACAGGACGGAGATATAGACCTTGTCCCCCACCCCCGCCCCGACAAACTGCCATCCCTAATTGTATTTAAGTATGTGAATGGATGGATCTGATTGGGTTGATTATCCGCTCGCAGACTAGGTAGAAGTTATCGCAAGATTTATGAAAATCTTGTGATAATATCGCGAGAAATTGCCTGAAAGTTTAAAACAGCAATTTCTTGTGAGATTTTCAAAATATTGCAAGATTTATGAAAAAAACATAAATACTGCAATTTAAATGTGATATTTACTTTTTAAATGACTATTTATTGTGAAAAACCATGTATTTTTATTTTTAAATCATTTTTATTAATATTTTCTTATAAAAAGTATTTTTTATATTTTTTATCTTATTTTTTTATTGCCGAGATTTTGCTGAAAATGCGAGATTTATAAAAAAAAAATCAATTTCTCACGAGTTTTTGACAAACGAGATTTTGCTGAAAAAAATGTTTGTCACTATGGGTAGAAGATAACACCTGATTAATAATGCAATTCAATTTCATTGTTCAGTCTTACAGCTGAAACTATGTATCAAGTATATCTGATTAGCAGGGGAAGAGGGTCCTAACCACAGAGTTTTTTCCCCTGGGGTTCGATCTATGATCTACCCGTTATCAGGTCTTAGGTTTCTCATTGTAACTTACAAAAAAAAAGTATATCTGATTAACTAATCTGATCTGGATTTGGTCATTCCTGTTCTCATCCAACTCTATTTCCGAATCTGATTAGTCAATATCCAATTAGTTTGGATTTAGTGCTGGTCACATCTGAACTGAATTCAATCTGTTTTACATCTTTGCGTCATATATTTAGTTTTACATCCACGAGGGACGATGGCAAAAGGATGGTTTAAACTGTGAATCCTTCTTAAGCTGCCCTGCATGGGTTCTCCTTCACACACACACACGCGCATGGGTGTCAACCTGTCGGGTTTACCCGGACCAAACCCTATAGGGTCCGGGTATGGTGATAAATAAGAAGACCTGGGTCCGGATCCAAAGGTTGGATTAATACATGGACCTGGGTATAGTTTGCGAAATTTTATACCAGACCCGGGCCCGATCCGAGTTGCGATTAAGACCTGTAATTTTTCAATGTAAAAGTGACAAAAATATTATTTTATAGGGTATGGTCTGGGTCTGGTTCATGTAGTTCTTATTGGGTCCGAGTATGATTTCTTTTATAGAAGACCCGATTAGACCTGGGTTCGTACCTGATACCATACCCAAAAATCTGTTCTAAGTCTGGTAGTCTGATTTTACCTGGGTCCTAACCAAACAGACTCGGTGATATATATATATATATATATATATATATATATATATATATATATATAGAGAGAGAGAGAGAGAGAGAGAGAGAGAGGTGCTAAATGAAAAAAACATGATCTAAGTGCGGATTCCTCGTAAATCAACCATGCCCAACACATTTACGGGATAAAAACTGAGAAACAAAACACTGAAATGGTAGAAAAACCCATTTCACACCTACCCAATTCTCTCTCTCTCTCTCTCTCTATATATATATGAATTAAGAAATTAGTAGCTGCTCACACATTAGATGCTAAATGAACGTGCTAAATGGGTTTTTTAGTTTCTCTAGGCTTATAAATGTGTTGAGCATGGTCAATTTAGTAAGAATCCATACCTTAATCATGTGTTTTTGATGAAAAAAATGATGTTTGGAGCTTTAAAATTTTACAAAGATTTTGGACCATTGATTTTTTGAACCTTATAAAAACCTACCCATGTGTCTGAATCAAAGGGATCAAGAGCAAGAGCTGATCCCTATAAAATCAAGTACATAGATCACATCGGTACAGTCAGAATTTATAAATAAAATAAAAAAAGCTGAAAAACCCATTAGCATGCTCATTTATCACCTAACGTGTCAGCAGCTCCCAATCACTCATGAATTAGTATGTGTCTATAAATTAACTTTAAAAAATATGTTTATTTTAGAAGAAGATTTACTTACCTATTTCTCAATATCCATATTGTGACAGTGTCTCTATGCGTCTTTATGTGACTACAGAATAAAATTTGCTTTATCTTCCGAGCATGAGCCTACTCTCTAGGCAATGCAAAAGCAAAAATAAAGTCCAGTAGCATAATAAAATAAGCGAATACCACCTCAGGGTTTGCCCACGTGGCCAGATGGGGGATTATAAGGGGGTGTTGAGATGAAGACCCTTAATCAAACTTCACTGGTGCATGGGTGAGTCCTTACCTTTCAAAGGTGGGCCATGAAAGGCAGAGTGGTCATGGGGGCCCACCCGGGGTTTTCCCTTTCGGTTAAAAACAAAAGAAAAGAAAAGAAAAGAAAAGAAAAGAGTATTCCTTTTGTAATAAGTGTGATTTAGTAAGGTTTATGCTTTTGCACTTAAAGTATGGACTATGAAGTAGGGATAGGGAACTCTAGCAGAAAAAAGAAAGAAAAAGTATAAGCGAATCGGTTTTTCCTTTCTAAGGTGGCTTTCTATCCTTCCCCATCTGGAAGTTGCTTTGTAGTACTGTGGTTTATTGCTTCGGGATATATAGGTTTGTACTCTTCTTACTATGCTTTTGTGTGTGTGTTTTTAGGGGATCTTTTTTTTTTAATTTATCACCTGAAGAAAAACAATTTTCTCTTGATGACTTGAATTTTGAAGTGACTTGACATACTGCTAATGCTTGAATGTTTATATATATATATGTAGTAATGGGTCGTGCTAAACCCATTTGGTGCTAAACTGCATGCTAAATAGTTTTTTGGGCTTTCTTCGTTTTATTTTTAAATTCTGACTGAACAGATGTGATCTATATAGGGATCAACTCTTGAAGTGTTTGATTTCAATACTTGAGTGGGTTTTTATAAAAGTTGGTTTTTATAAAGTTTCAAAAATCAATCGTCCAAAATCTTTGTAAATTTTCAAGGCTCTAAATATCATTATTTTTAATGAAAACACATGACCCAGGTGTGGATTCTTAGTAAATCGACCATGCCCAACACATTATAAGACTGGAACCAAAGCACCAGAGAAACTGAAAAACCCATTTAGCACACGGTTTAGCACCAAATGGGTTTAACACAGACTATATATATATATTCACGAGAACTTGATTTAACAGCAAGGCTGTGTTTGGGAGCCTTGCGTTTGGACGGAAACACCATATATATGTGTTGCCAAAATATGCTTTTGCCAAAATGTAGTGTTGAGAACGTAGTCACCAAAAATACCTTCTTGTGAATCGTATTGACATATGGTGTTGGGGACGCCTACTTCATTCCCATTGCACCCTTTTGGCAATACCACTGCTCACAAACAACTTTTTTTTCTTTTTGTTTTATGATCAAATGAGAGATTTAGGCCCCCTCAAACAACAACAACTACGCCTTCATCCCAAAACAATTGGGGTCAGCGATATGAACCAAAAAAGAAATTCATTTCGGGTCTTCCACATGAATCCTTTTCCTCCAATCATTTCTATCCAATGCCATGTCCTCGGTGAGGTTCAAAGCATTCATATCCTTTCCTATCATCTCCATCCAAGTCTTCCTAGGCCTACCCCGACCTCTTTTAACTAATATATTTTCCCATTTCTCCAACCTTCTAACTGGAGCATCATTAGGCCTTCGCCGAATATGTCCAAACCACCGTAAACGATTCTCTCGCATCTTATTTTCAATGGGTGCAACACCTACCTTCTTACGTATCTCCTCGTTCTGAATCTTATCTTTGATTGTATTTTCACACATCCATTTAAGCATCCGCATCTCAGCTACACTCATTTTTTGAATATGATGTCTTTTGGCAGCCTAACATTCCGTACCATATAGTAAAGCGGGTCTAATAGTCGTCCTATAAAACATTCCCTTCAACCGCAATGGCATTCTACGATCGCACAACACTCCAGTTGCACTTTTCCATTTCATCCACCCAACCTTTATCCTATGATTTACATCTCCATCAATTTCTCCATACTTTTGAATGATGGATCCCAAATATTTGAAATAATCATTCACCGGTATTTCTTGCTCACCAAGCTTCACTACACTCCCATCACTACTTTGTTGCTTACTAAACCGACATTCCATATATTCAGTCTTACTCTTACTCAACTTAAAACCTCTACCTTCCAATGTCTGTCTCCATAATTCTAACTTAGCATTAACCCCAGCTCTAGACTCATCAATCAAAACAATATCATCAGCAAACAACATACACCACGGTACATTTTCTTGAATTGATCTCGTAAGCTCATCCATCACTATCGCAAATAGGAAAGGGCTTAAAGCAGATCCTTGATGTAACCCAACCGTTATCGGAAAATTGGTTGTCACCCCTCCACAAGTGCGGACATTGGTTACTACTCCTTCATACATATCTTTAATTATACTAATGTACTTGAGAGAAACACCTTTCTTCATCATTGTCCACCAGAGAACGTCTCTAGGTACTCTATTGTATGCCTTCTCTAAATCAATAAAAACCATATGCAAATCTTTGTTCCTCTCCCTATATCTTTCAATAAGTTGTCTAAGAAGATGTATAGCTTCCATAGTTGATCTTCCAGACATAAAACCAAATTGATTCGCCGATATCATGACAACCTTCCTCAACCTAGACTCAATCACCCTCTCCCAAAGTTTCATAGTATGACTCATGAGTTTTATACCACGATAGTTTGTGCAATCTTGTATATCACCCTTATTCTTATATAAAGGCACCAAAGTACTATTCCTCCACTCATTAGGCATCTTATTTGTTCGCCAAATCAAGTTAAAAAGATTTGTCAACCATTTTAAACCTTTCTCTCCCAAGCATTTCCAAGCCTCGATAGGTATACCATCTGGGCCAACTGCCCTTCTTGATTTCATTTTCTTCAAAGCCTCTGCAATTTCTTTTTTTTGAATCTTGCGCATGAAGTCACGATTTATCTCATGAAAAGGAATGAAGAAGTCTCCAAGATCTTGAGCATGACTATCATTAAATAGCTTATCAAAATAATCTTTCCATCTTTCCTTAATCTCCTCATCTTTGACTAAAACCCTTTGCGTATCATCTTTGATACATCTAACCATACCCAAATCCTTCGATTTCCTATCTCTCATCTTTGCAAGCCTATAAATATCCTTCTCGCCTTCTTTGGTATCGAACTTGTCATAAACCTCCTTATATACCTTAGCCCTCGCGTTTCGAACAACTTTTTTAGCTTCCTTCTTTGCTATCATATACTTCTCCAAATTCTCATTATCACGACTCTTAGATTTCTATAACACTCTCTTTTAACCTTAATAGCTAATTTGACATCCTCGTTCCACCATGATGTATCCTTACCTAGTGGTGCACCGCCTTTAGACTCACCCAATACCTCCTTAGCCACTTTTCTCATGCCACCCGCTATCTTATTCCACATTGATTCTGAATCCTCCTCGAGACACCAATCAACTTCCTTAACTACCTGCTCTACAAACATTCCTTGTTTAGCTCCTTTCAGTGCCCACCACTTAATTCTAGGATCTATCCTATGTCTATCCCTTTTGCGGCATTGTCTAATTCTAAGATCTAAAATTAAGACTCTATGTTGTGTAGCTACACTTTCTCCCGGTATAACCTTACAATCGATGCAACAAACCCTATCTCTCTTTCTAAGTAGGAAAAAATCTATCTGACTCGTATTAACCCCACTTTTAAATGTTACTAGGTGAGACTCCCTCTTCCTAAACCAAGTGTTTGCTAAGATCATATCATAGGACAAACAAAAATCTAAAATCCTTTCTCCACTTTCATTTCTTTCTCCTATACCATAGCCTCCATGGATACTCTCAAATCCATCCCTACTAATGCCTACATGTCCATTAAGGTCACCGAAGATGAAAATCTTTTCTCTATAAGATATCCCTTGTACTACTCCATCTAAATCTTCCCAAAATTGATGCTTAATGGAAACATCTAAACCTACTTGAGGTGCATAAACACTAATAATATTAATAATATCCGTACCTAATACTAATTTAATAAGTAAAATTCTATCACCCTTCCTACAGACCTCAACTACATTATCTATAAACTGACGACTCATAACAATCCCTACTCCATTCCTATTCCTATTTATTCCTGTATACCAAATCTTATATCCCCAAGGTTCTATCACTTTAGCTTTCTCACCTACCCATTTGGTCTCTTGAAGACATAAAATATCAATCTTTCTCCTACACATAACATCTACTAACTCTACCAACTTACCAGTTAAAGACCCTATGTTCCAAGTGGCTAACCTAATTTTATGGTCTTGGACTAACTTCTTTACCCCCACCCGTCCAACAAAGTGAGGGAACCCTTGCCTATTTGACACCACACCCGGGCGCCGGTGTGACGCGTCGCTTCTGGGCGACGACCTAGCAACTCTTGCCCATTTATCACTGCCTTCGGGCCTAGAGAGGACAACGCGTCGCTCAGTAGGGAACGCCCCAACGAAATTCTCATATTGGCCCCCTCATTTCTAGTAAACAAGCCCTACCGGTGGCTATACAACCATACAGTTATTCAACCACCCATTCCTAGTGGGGTTTGAATTTGCAACATCTCATCACATAGTGACTTGCATAAACAGAGGGAGGCCCGTTGGTGCTAAAAAACAGTTTGAGAGCATGAGAGCATTGGGGAAACCTCAAGACACCTCTGATTTAAGGCTCCCAAACATAACTTAAAGGTGTTTGATGGATGAAAATAATATTCTCCTACCAAGTGGGGCGCCTCTTGTATGGTAGAAGCAACCAGTGCACGTCACCTTGTGTTGGGACGTTGCAAGTTTGAATCCTAATGGTATCATTAAATAACTGGTAGGAGTCTGCCTAACCCCAACTATTGTCACAGACATCTTTCTTCAATAGGTCAGTGCGACGCAATAATTCTCTTCTTATCATCGTAAGCCTATCTGATTGCTTGCCTGACACTGCGGAAGCTTTGAGTATAGAGAGTGCAAGAGAACGAAAGAATAGAGAGGGAGATGAATCATAATCACTTGAAGGTAATCACAATGAAGGTGAACAAAGAAAGCTCAACACATTTGCATTCATTCACTGTTTTGTCTAAGGGCATCTTACAGTTCAGATTTACGGGCTAATTCTTTAGGGTATTGATCAATTTAAACTGAGGTACAAGTATAGCTTGGAGAAAGTTACAAGTGACTCAACACTTACATCATGACTCAACCAAAGCAAAACAGACTCTAGACACAAGTGTATAAATTAGATCACAAGGGAACATACTCCTCCCTTCAAATCATGTGTCGCCCTCGGTGCCATCTGCTTTATGATAAGCCCTGACTTCATCTAGGTAACGACGCTTTATTCGGAATGCTAGCACCTACGTCAGTTTCGCTGTCGTCTCCCACTACACAAAATACTTCTTCGCTTCGCCCAAGTACAACACCTTGTGACGAAGGATCTTGCTGAGGTGCTTCTTGGCCCATTGTGTTGCCAGGTACCTCTAAAGGATAGGAGCGCATTGTGGAATGCTACATTTCGGATCTCCTTCATCAACATAAAACGATTTTAGGTTGCACAAGTGAAATGTTGGGTGCACCTTGAAGTTCGGGGGTAGGTCCAACTTGTACGTCAGCTTGCCCATTCTCTTGGTGATAGTGAACGGTCCATCATACTTTCTGAACAGTTTATGATGTCGTTCACGGAAGATGCATGTGTGATCATGATAAAGCTTTACCAACACTTGGTCTCCAACACGGAACTCAGCAGGTCGACGACGCTTGTCCGCCCACTTCTTCATTCTCTTAGTCACCTTGTGCAGAAACACCTTCGCCAACTCGGTTTGCTCATGCCAGTCTCGAACAAACAGATAGGTAAATGATGACCTTCCCTTCTCCTATGTGGTTAGAGTATGCGAAGTCCGCGGTTATTTCTCTGTGGCTATCTCGAACGGGTTGTGGCCAGAAGACTCACTCTTCTAAAGATTTTAGCAGAATTGAGACATGTTCAGGAGCTTCACTCAATCTTTCTGATTGACACTAACAAAGTGCCTGAGATACTGCTCCAATAGTCCATTGATGTGCTCTGTCTGCCCATCTGCCTGTGGGTGAAAACTTGTTGAAAATAGCAGATAAGAGCCAAGTAATGGAAACACTTCACGCTAGAATTTTCTAGTGAAGTGAGCATTGTGATCGCTCATAATGCTTCTTGGTACACCCCAGTACTTCACAACATGCTTCATGAACAGTTCCGCAATCTACTCTGTGGGGCACTCCTTTAAAGTTGGGATAAAGATGGCATATTTAGAGAAACGATCCACCACCACCGGGATGGAGATAAAACCATCTACCTTCGACAGACTAATAATGAAGTCCATAGAAATGCTTTCTCAAAGACGTTCTGGAATAGGTAGAGGCTCAAGAAGGCCAATAATCTTCTTATTGGTCTCCTTGTCTTGCTGGTAAATGAGGCATGTTTGTACATACCCCTCCACATCATCCCTCAACTGCAACCAGTAGTAGCCGTGCTCAAGAAGTGCTAAGGTAAGCTCTTGACCTTTATGACTGACCCATAAAGTATCATGGCACTCCTTAAGTAATTCACGATGGAGGCTTTCCCACCGTGGCACGAAGATGCATCCTCCCTTTGTCATGAGGAGGCCATCCCGTAGCCAAAATCATTGAGTCTTTCCTACTTACGCAAGATAGACAAGGTGTTGTGTCGTTGTATCTTGCTGCATACCTTCGTGGATGTGGTCCAGCAGCGCACCCTCCAAGTGAACTTCGAAAGGCTCTGCACATGCAGCTACTAGTTCTGCCTTTCGACTCAAGACGTCAGTAATAACATTGGCCTTCCCTACCTTACACTCTAAAGAAAAGTCAAGCTCAGCCAGGAACATTTGCCATCGAGCTTTCTTGGGCGTCAGCTTCTTCTATGTCTAAAAATAGCTCATTGTGACATTGTCCATCTTGATGATGAACTGGGCACCCAGAAGGTAGTGCCTTCAGGTTCTGAGGCAGTGCACGATGGCCATCATCTCACGTTCATGCATAGTGTAGCGCATCTCAACATCCTTTAACTTCTGACTCTCGTAAGCAATCAGATGTCCTTCCTACATGATAACTTCACCAATGGCGAAGTCTGAAGCATCTATATGAACTTCAAAGGGTCTTGTGTGTTCCGGCAATCACAACACATGTTCCCTCACCAAGGCTTTCTTTAAGCCATCGAAGGCATCTGGGCACACTTCTGTCCAGAGCCATACCTGGGTTTTTTTCAGCAAATCTGTGAGAGGCACAACAATGAGGGAGTAGCCTTCGATGAACCGCCAATAGTAATTTGTCAAGCCAAGAAATGACCGCAACTTTGGTACTTTGGTTGGCGGATACCATTCCTAGATGGCTCTTATCTTCTGCCCGTCCATGCGCAGCAAACCATGCCCCACAACGTGGCCAATGAAGTTAATCTCCTCTTGTTCGAAGAGATACTTCTCTCGCTTGACATAAAAGTCATTCTCCTTTAGCACCTGAAACACTATTCGTAAGTGCCCAACATGATCCTCCATATTGTTGTTGTAGATCATGATGTCATTAAGATAGACTACCACAAACTTGTCTAAGTAAGGATAAAAAATCTTATTCATCAATGTCGTGAATGTGGCAAGAGCATTCGTCAACTCGAATAGCATCACCAAAAATTCATAGGCACCATAGCGAGTGACACAAGTTGTCTTTGGCTTATCACCATATGTAATCCTCACCTGCTAGTAACTCGAACACAAATTTAACTTCGAAAAGACTCAGATACTGACTAACTGATCGAACAAGTCCGCTATCATTGGCAACAAATACTTGTTCTTTACCGTGACTTTATTCAACGCACAGTAATCCACACATAGCCATTTGGAGTCATCATGTTTCACCTGAAAGAGCATAGGGATGCTAAAGTGTGCTTTTGAGGGACAAACGATGCCTGCTTCTAACATCTCATCCAGTTGTCTGCGCAACTCTTTTAATTTAGTTGGTCCCATGCGATAAGGGACCATAACTGAGAGCTTTGCTCCCAGGGTCAACTCAATCATGTGGTCGACCTCGCATCTTGGTGGCAGATGCTTCGACAGTTTCAGGAGTATCACTTCTTGAAACTCTGCCAATATTGGGGCAAGGGTCGGCGACACTGTTGCTTCAACCTTTCCTTCTTCAGTGTGCACAACAACTAATAATGTTTGCTCTCCTCGCTTGACACCCTTCTTCAGTTGCATAGTAGATAAGATTAAAGTCTTGCCTTCAAGAGTGAGGCACTACACCGTATGTGATGAGTCTGACCCCATAATTGTCAATGAGTTCACCTTTGACAACATCATTATATTCTAGCTACGAAGAAACTCCATGCCTAAAATCATCCAAAAATCATTCAGGCATACCACTAAGAAGTTGGCTTTGCTGGTCTAACTCTAAATCTGGATAGCCACATATTTTGCTTCACCAAGGATGGGCTTGGCCACAGAGTTTACTGTTTTGATGGTTCTCTTGTTTGGCCCGGGCTTCAAGTCCAACCGCTATCTCTTCTTGCAAGATGAAGTTGTGTGTGGTCCCAGAATCTACCATTGCCATAGTAGACTTTTCATTCGCAATGACTTCTAAGTACATGAGTTCTTTGTTGACCAGTACGCTTTTCACTGCACAGCTTCTGATTGCATTTATAGTTTGCATGGCCCCCATCTTGGGCTGCACGACCTCGGTATCACTACTCTCTGCTTGCACCGCATTGGCATGCATGTCGTCATTCACAAGTCGCTTTGGACATTTCCTTGTGATATGCTTATCACCACAGAACCAACAAGTCACAACCCAACCTTTGTTGTCATTATTGTATTTCTTGAAATTTTGTTTCTTGTCAAAGTAGTGTTGGGTCGACGCCTCACTCTTATTGTTGCGTCGATCCTCTTTCTTGCCTCCGTGGTCTGGCTTCTTCCCGACCTTAGTCGATGGAGTGAAGGTCTTGCGTTGAATATCCACTAAGTACTCAACCGTCACATATGCATCTTTCAAAGTCTCGGTGTTGCTTTTTTATACTTCGGACTATGCCTAGGGTTGTAGTCCCACAATAAACCAGTTGAATCTATCTTTATCTGGCATATTGGGCACCTCCAACATGAGCTTCTGGAACATTCTGATATAATCTATCAAGGTTCCAGTGTGTTTCAATTTTGACACCATCTGATATGCTTGACATTGTACATTCTACAATATAAAGTAGTTTCATAGCTTAGTTTTGAAGGCCTCAAAAGTATCAATGATGCAATACCCTCTTGTCATGCCACTACGTTTCCTTCTCCACTAGGCTATAACATCTCCATCGAGTAAAGTTGTTGCAACCTTCACCCTGAGGTCCTCAACGAGTATATTCTAAATATCCAGATAGTCTTTCATCTGGAACAAAAAATTCTCAATGGCCTTGTTGTCTCTAGAACCATTGAGATTTGTTGGCCTCGACACATCTATCTTTGATGACCTATCACCACTTCCACCATTTAGGGTCACTGTCTATTGTAACGTGCGGTTCTTCAACTGAAGCTCTCATACTTCAGTCTGCAAGGTAGTTATTGTAGTAGTCAGTGATGTAATCTGCCACATCAGCAAGTTTACTTGCTCTCGCAGGCTTGTTACCTCATTGTCTAGTCCTTCGAACGACTTCAATGCACATAAAATTGTTTCATCATGTGAAGTCACATCAACCACCAGTTTATTGACAGTCTTGACCATCTGCTCATGGCTCCGATGTGAACACATCTCCTCGATCTCGACAATTGTCTTACCTTTGGTGCTGCACAAGTTGTATTGGGGCACCACGATGTCTTGCTCACAAATTGCGGCTTATAGACACATCTTTCGAATTGACTCTAGAGTCCCTTCTCCAGCTCAAAAATGGGCTCTGATGCCACTTGTCATGAGCTTATTTCTTCAATAGGTCAGTGTAGTGCAACAGTTCATTTCTTACCGCCGCAAACCTATCTGATTGCTCGCTTGCCGCTGCAGAAGCTTTGAGTATAAAGAGTGCAAGAGAGCGAAAGAGAAGAAAGGGAGAGGAATTGCAATCACTTAAAGATAATCATAATGAGGGTAAACAAAGAAAGCTCAATGCATTTGCATTAATTCGCTGTTTTGCCTGAGGGCATCTTAAAGTTCAGATCTACAAGCTAACATTTAAGGGTATTGATCAACCTAAACTGAGGTAAAAGGGTGGCCCAAAAAAAGTTACATGTGACTCAACACTTACGTCATGATTCAACTAAAGCAAAACAGACTTTAGACACAACGATACAAAGTAGGTCGCAAGGGAGCAATAATAATAATAATAATAATAATAATAATAATCTCTTGTGTCAAAGATGCAATTTATTCATCTCTATATTTGTTTGCAGTGTACACACACATGCATGCCTTCACGTGCACACGTGTATACTAATTGATATTTGGCATGATAATTGACTCTTGCAAATAATGGGGCTTAAAACCTTAAAATGATTAATAAATGGCGCTTTTGTTTGCTTCGTGTTAATAGGATTGTCAATGGGTCGGGTATGACCTGATCCTATAGAGTCAGGGTTTAGTTACAAAAAAAGGGTATTTTAACTATTCAGGTTAGACTCATGTGGTCCGATCATTAAATGGGTCGGGTATGGTTTATCCAGTCCATTTGCACCTGCATCTAGGGGCGTCAACATGTCAAGTTTGGTTCGACCCAAGTGGAACCAGACCCAGACCTCATTTGAGATGATGGTTTTGGGTTCAAACCTAGGTCCAATCAGACCCACCATAAGAGAAACCATACCCAGATCCTATAAGGATTACAAGACCCAGAGGCAGACCATATCCGGTACAAAAATATTTTTTATTTTTTTACATTGAAAATTGTGGATCTTAATCTGAAGATGGGTCGGGCCTAGGTCTGAAATGAAATTTCACAAACCATACTGGGCTTCATATATTAATCTAACCCGAAGGTCCGACGGATTCTAATCAGACCTTATTTATCACCAAACCCTGACATTGTAGGGTTTGGTATGGGTTGGGTCTGGGTCATACCCGACCCATTAACACCCCTACCTGCATCCTATAAAGTTATCCGAAAGACGGGAAAACTCAAAAGATTTTCCTTTCTCCAATCTTTACCCTTTTTTTATCTTACAAACATCAAATTTACCCGGTTTAATTTGAGAAAGTGGCAGCAGCCTGTGATGGGGCCTTGACTTTTGGGTGTAACCATGTGTCAACCGATCACTATCGATCAATGGCATTTATTATTTTTAAGATGAAATGCCTCTGCTAGCCCTTAAAACTTTGAAATACCTAAAATGTCCAAAGATCTTGTTTATAATTTTTATGAATCAAAATGCCCTTGGTTGTCTGACGGATTGGTGATATAACGCTTCAAAACTATTAAAAGTACCCTGACGTTCTAACCTAATTTGATGTCTTTTGTATGTTGTATTAAGTTGTCAAAAATATGGATATTTGGTTTTTCATACCAAAATAATTAGGTGTGGACATCGGGTCCGAGTACGTATCAGGCTTTCGGATACCCAGCCTGAGATGGGCCGGGCTAGGGCTGCCTTGTGTCGCCTAGGTCCAATTAAAATCGGACACGACCCAACTAGTAAGCGACTTGGGTCGGCCGGGAACAAACCAAAATCCCAATGAAGTCCATCTGACCTGACCCAATTAGTTGTGGGGCTTAAATGATCCAGCTCATTCTGGGCCTGTCTTGAACCCGACAAGACCCAGGACTGACTTTTGACGGTCCTAGATCTGGATCAAGCCTGTTGGGCTCTATCAGGCTGAGCCCAGCCCAAACTCAACAAGAACCCATGCCTGACTTTCAGAAGGCTTGGATCTCGTGTTGGGCATGTTGATCCCTAATGGGCACAGAACAAACCGACCCAAATTTCTCTTATGTTTGGACATTAATGTTTGGTAACTTCTCATGAGATTAGACTCAAGGGGCTTGGTGTAGTGGGATGAGGCTTAGGCTGCTTGGTGGGTGATCTAAGTTCAAATTTCATGAGCATCGCTCCTTTGCACAAGCCTAAGCTTGTTGGCTTCCATAGGGTTGAGGGTGTTTTATGCTGCCAGGACAGTGTTTGGTTAGGACCTAGGTGAAACCAGACTTGGACTAGATTTTTGGTATCAGGTCTGAACCTGAGTCTAATCTGGTCTACTATAATAAAAACCACACTCAGACTCAATAAGAACTACATGAACCAAACCCAGACCATAAACCATACTTTTTAACATTTTTACATTGAAAATTTGTAGGTCTTAATCGAAACTTTTCGTGTCACGCGCACAAAACTAAAACATAAAGCAGAGTCAATTTTAGTCAATTACGCAATATAATCTTGTAATCACACAAAAGCATATATTTCAACACTAAGTAAGCAGTAAATTCCTCAAAAAATTCGCGGGTGTTACATTCTACCCTCCTTAAAAAGGATTTCGTCCGCGAAATAACAAAACAACAAAATGGTCATATCTCGTCTGACAATGCCTAGTCAGCTACAACTAAGTCTCTCGCAGACTTCCTCAGGCAAAACTTGACAACATGCCCAGGCTGTCCACACTTGAAACACTTGCCATCGAAGAGAGGACAAGTTCCCAGACTGTGATCTACGTCACATTGCCGACACTTTCGCTGAACTTCCAGTCGTTGGGGTCACTTTCGCTGGACATTCGATCGCTGGGATCGCTTTTGCTGACGATTCTGCTGCACTTTCTGACGCTTTCGCTCCTTAGTAGGTGGCAAAGACTCCACCCCACTAGGTTTCTTCTCAGCTACAATCGCAAAAACTTGAGCCTGCGGCTCGACTTGGTCTTCATCCAACAGAGTAGCTACCTCGATAGCTTCTTTGAGCGACTTAGGCCCGCTAGTGAACACTTTAGTTCTCAAAGTAGGCCTCAAACCATGAGCAAATTTCATTGCTCGATCATGCTCCGCAATGTAAATGTTCGGACATTATCTTTCCAAACAACGAAATCTCGTAATATAATCGGACAAGGTCATCGTTCCTTGTTGCAAGTCCAGAAATTCTTGCATCTTCTTACTGCGCTCGTGCTTCAGAAAATAAGCAAAGTTGAAAACTTCCACGAATTCGTCCCACGTAACAGTCACGTCCTTGAATCTGACCGAAGAGATAGTGTCCCACTACTTCTCAGCGTGGTCTTTCAAACGATAAGTACCAAAACTCACTTTCTTCTCCTCTGGGACATCCAAAACACGAAAACTACGCTCTATCTCACGTAACCACGACTCAACAACTTCAAGGTCTGTCCTACCCGTAAAAGCAAGAGGATCTAACTCCATGAATCGCTTATACGTGACCGCACTACTGTTATGCCCGCCTTGGGCTACGTGCTGAAGATTCTCACCCAACTATTGTATCGCAATTATCTGTTGTTGCACAACCTCCGCCAGGTTGTTCACAACGCCCATAACATCGTTGCATCTGGTCTTCCAAGTCATCTATCATGACAAAAAGACGAAGTAAGTCAATTGGCAGGTCGGAAAAATCTGTTCGCTAATAGACAATCGCACCAATCATACCAAATCATGAGCACACAACACACATAATTTAGACAGAACCCACATCACAATTCAATCGCGCAACAACAACGCGACAAAAGCATGTTTCACGAACAGTCTCAAGTGACACCATACAAGGCCGCTATCGCTAGAAAATCACTATTTTAGATGACAAACGTTAGGGAAACACCATTCTAACGAAACAAGGAGAGTCATCATCACATGACACGACAAAACACGAGAGTCATCGTTACAAGATATCATCTATCGTAACCTCGTTAGGAAATCGCCACCCTAGCGGCATCGTCAAAGAATCATCATGCCGACGGCCTTGCTGGAGAATCACCATCCCAACAACTTCATTAGGAACTTGCCATCCTAATGACATCGTTAGAGAATCGTCACGCTAATGACATCGTCAGAGAATCGTCACGCTGATGGCCTTGCTGGTGAATCGCTATCCCAACAACCTCATTAGGAACTCGTCATCCTAATGGCATCGTTAGACAATCGTCACGCTAACGACATCGTCAGAGAATCGCCACGCTAACGGCCTTGCTGGAGAATCGCTATCCCAGCAACCTCATTAGGAACTCGCCATCCTAATGACATCGTTAGCAGATCGTCACGCTAACGACATCGTCAGAGAATCGTCACGCTGACGGCCTTGCTGGTGAATCGCTATCCCAGCAACCTCATTAGGAACTCGCCATCCTAATGACATCGTTAGAGAATCGTCACGCTAACGGCATCGTCAGAGAATCGTCACGCTGACGGCCTTGCTGGTGAATCGCTATCCCAGCAACCTCATTAGGAACTCGCCATCCTAATGGCATCGTTAGCGGATCGTCACGCTAATGGCATCGTCAGAGAATCGTCACGCTGACTGCCTTGTTGGTGAATCGCTACCCCAACAACCTCATTAGGAACTCGCCATCCTAATGGCATCGTTAGCGAATCGTCACGCTAACGGCATCGTCAAAGAATCGTCATGCTGACGGCCTTCCTGGTGAATCGCTATCTCAGCAACCTCATTAGGAACTCGCCTTCCTAATGGCATCGTTAGCGGATCGTCACGCTAACGGCATCGTCAGAGAATCGTCACGCTGGCGGCCTTGCTGGTGAATCGCTATCCCAGCAACCTCATTAGGAACTCGCCATCCTAATGGCATCGTTAGCGGATCGTCACGCTAACGACATCGCTGGAGAGCTACTCCATCCAGCGGCACAGTTGGCACTACCAGGAATTGTCTCCTGAGCCAACGCACCACAATCCTCTAGACAGTGGTAGGGGAAAAAAATTCCCGCAACGCTCTCTCACGAGCAACAACACCCAGATGATCGGTGTTAACTATCCCCAGAACGCGACCCTCTCAGGAGTCAAATGACCACACCGGCAACACAAGCGTGACATGCTAAGCGTGAAACAACAGATACGTTCTCATCATCAAGAATGACTGGGGAAATCAGCAGTATCCGCCAACGGGATACGCAGAGACTCACTGGCACAGACAAGGCTTTCGCCTTCTGTTCTGGAAGGATCGCATCCAACAAGATACCCTTCACCAAAGACAGAGTTACAAACAATTCCAACGAAGTTGGAAAAGAGAGAAAACATCCACTTAGAGCCTCACACGACGATTCTCATCGAAGCCATCTCGTCTACAATACGATAAGGCCAAAAGCTCGATAATCGCTGTGATATATCGATCGTCTCCACCAACACAATGTGGAACGAGAAGGGCGAACTACGCAAGTAGTCCCCTAGATCTCAGTCAAAAAATCTCCAACTCTCACAGGAGTCGACTCGAACCAGCTTGGGAAACTAGATTCACAAGCGCAAATGAACCCTTAGGTTCTGACAATCAATATCTCAAGCCCGATATACGAGGCTTAAGCACGAGATGGGGTCTCTCATCGGATGACACCCGAGAAACACATAATTCACTAAATCAAGTAGAACAAGTCATTAAATAATAGAACTGAATTAAAAATACTTACAGTGCGATGGCTGATGCGTGCAGAGACTTGAACCACACTTCTTTAACTATTTTTAAAACACTGCTCTGATACCAAATGTGACGCCCCCAGATTTTCCCAACTTGTAAAATCCTTTGGATTTAGGGTAAACTTTTTTTTTTGAAAACCAGTATGCAAGTGCGGAAGAAACCAAAACAAGGGGAAACAAGCGGCGAAACTCTGGGCGGGGCCGCAGGGGTGAAACAATAGAAAGGAAACAGTTTTTATTAAATACATGTTTTACAATTTAAACAAGATGTACAAATCTTTCCCTCATACAAAACGACAACGGCCAAGATCCAACAAGTGAGGTTCAGAAGTGTTGGTTTAGAGTCCGCTGCAGCACATCGAGCTCCATCGCACGCCTAAGCAAATACATGTATCCCCATAAAACAAGGTTAGTACTCTTTCGAGCTGGTGAGACAAACCAAACACGATATACCATACGTGGAAATCGAAACAGAGCTATACATACAACACTTAGCATGCTTATTACAATAACTAAGCAATTACAGCATGAGCAAGTATAAAGTAGTGATAAAACTATACATGGATCTATAAGAGAGTATAACTAGCATGAATCAGTGTAATTAGGCAAAGCATAAGATATTAACATTTATAGCATGGTATGCATCAAGGAACATAAAATCTAACACAGTTGTAACATTTGTAACATGATATGCATCACAGAACATAACGATCAATGCAATAACACAAAAGACTGTGATGTGCAAACAAATGTGTAATCGTGAGTCGGTGCACAGATACAAGTGGACAAGTATGTGCATCGTGTCATAAGTGCAAGAACCAACCAAGTGACATTACAAAACATTGCACATTATGATGAGACAGTTAGAAGCATTTGCCACGGTAAAACGTGACTCACTAGTTGTGCCAAGGTTCATAAACCATATAATTCAACCAAAAGCGAGCTCATCTCGTGAAGTGGGGCCATTGCTCACAAACACTCGCCAAGGAGTTCCAAAGGTCGCATACGTCTCACAAGACTGCGATATCCATAAGTGTGCCTCAAGCTCCCTACGTACTTAGGGAAAACCATTTGATTGCCAATGTGATTCAGGAAATCAAATATACAAGCACTACCATTGACCACATTCAATTGATGTTGTACGCCTTGAGTTTCATAGTTATGTAACAACCCTATTATACTTGAAGGCATTTAACCAGGCATTCATTTGCGAATATATTGTGTTTATGTCGAGGCGACCATATCCTCAATGTAGGTGGGTCAATACTACACAAATTGATAGTTCTTACCATTACATTGCGAATACATAACTTCGCACTCATATCTTTAATTGCTTTACAATTTGCGAACCCCAAAATTACATAAAGGGCTAATTATGATGCATAAGCATGCCATTGCACAAGGTAAAAACCTATTTAACTATATACATTTTTGCTGCCATAGAGGCGACAAGGTGAGTTGTTTGCAAAAGGCTGATTCGGCAACTATGTCGTGCACACTGCGATGTGCTGCCGAACCAAGATAGTCATACTACGCGTAACGCCCGCAAACACACAAGGGCGAGAGTCTGAATGTTTGCTGCCCCAAAACTACTGCAGCAACAACATACTCTGGTTGCAACAAAAGGGCACGCTACGGTTGCGACAATCACACATGCTGCTATCAAAAATACAGCAACCGCTTAATATAGGAGAAGAGGCTACCCGAAACACCGTATAGGTGCTGCTGCCACGCGAATCCAAGTGTTGAGTCCGGGTGTGATATAAAATTTAAAAACTATACCTGGGTCCATGTATTAATTGGACCTTTGAGTCTGGACCCAGGGTCTTAATTGGGTGTTATTATTTATCATAGGGGTGGCAATCGGGTCGGGTTGGTTGGTCAGGTCGGCGGGTCGGCATACCTCAACACGAACCTGACCCGTTTATTAAACAGATCAGCTGTGGCAAACACGAACCCAACCCATTTTTTAAACGAGTAACCCGACATGACACGGTTAACCCGTTTAATAAACGGGTCAGGTCGGGTAAACGGGTTGGCGGGTTAGCGGGTCAGATTCTGGTAAATGGGTTGGCGGGTCTGGTCTGGGTAAATGGGTTGACCCATCCGCCTAACCCGTTTATTAAACGGGTCAGCCGGGTTGGCATACCCCTAACACGAACCCGATTCGTTTAATAAACGGATTAGGCGGGTTGACCCGTTTATGACACAAACCCGTTTAAGCCAAACCTGATCCCGGCTAAGAAGCGGGTTGGCGGGTCGTGTCAGATTTTGCCACCCCTAATTTATCACCATCCCCGGACCCTATAGGGTTTGGTTTGGGTCGGGTCCGGGTAAGCCAGGCCCCGTTGACACTCCTAGATTTCAGTAGGTATTTTTTTGGCAAAAAGTTTAAAAGGATAAATATTTGGTACCATCAGTTTGTGCACATCTTCTTGTGTTGGGGACGTTGGAAGTTCAAAACACAATGCTTCGATGTACCCCTGGTGGGTCTGCCTAACCCTAGCTTGCTTATAAAAAAAAATATTTGGTACTAATGAAGGTACCAAACTATTGAGTACAAATCACCTTTATTTTATATATTTTTATTTTTTTAAGATCAGATTAATATGATTTACATGGTTTATTTGTTTAAAATCATCCAATTGTGACAAACAAGCAGGTTTTTGTCACAATTGGATGATTTTAAACAAATAAACCATGTAAATCATATTAATGTAGTTGTTTAAAATATTAGCTATATTTGTGATTAGGGATGGCAGTGGACCGGGGAGAAACGAGCCTGCCTTACCTCATCCCATTTTGGATTGGGGATGAAGGACATGAAACGGGCATGGAGGCGGGGATGAAGGTTAAAATCAAAACCCTTGCAGGGATGGAGGCGGGAATGGACTTACACTTTTTCCCATCCCACCCACAATCCTTCTTTAGAGATGACAATGGATCAAGGAGAAACATGGTCCCACTCGGATGGAGGACCTGAAACAGGGATCAAGGTGGGGATAAAAGTTAAAATCAAAACCTGTGTAGGGACGAAGGCGGAAATGGAGGGCAGGATTTTGAGACTGGGAGAGGGTGGAGACCTTGTCCCCCACCCCGTCCCCATCCCGGTCCGCTGCCACCCCTATTTGTGAGAAAGCTTTTTATCATATCGATTTGTTGTCATGTTCATTTGAATCATGATGTATCATGGGGATGCCTTGGAATGGGCATTTAGGTGTAGATGGGAGCGAACTAGCTTGACTTGAGGCCCGTAGGGTTTGACAGATCCAACCCCATCCTTGACCTGCCAAAAGACAGACCCAGTCCCTGACCCACCAAAAGCCTGTGACAAGCTCTTGTCAGGTTTGGGTTTAGCTCCGGGCCTTATCAGGTTGAGCTCAGGGCAGGTCTGGTTGGGTACTAAACACAAGGAATAAATGGACCAGGCCAGATCGGGCTACATTGAGTTCAACTACATTTTTTACTCCTAGTTCTTTTGAAGTGTCATTTGAGAACCAATAATTTTGCATCTGAACTTTACCATCAGAAAATTAATTTCTTTGCAGTTGGGGCCTGAGTTTTGCAGTGCATCAACTGATCATACTCATCCTTATCAAAGATTGGTGACATTGAATCTGAACCACACCTGTTCACTGTTTTGATCTCCACCTGGGCGAGGAGATGGTGGGACTTTGGCAGTTTGACAGAGACATCCGCTTCACTTGGGTCAATATTTGGTGGTATTGAATATAGGCCATGTATGGGAGCCTTGCCTAAGCAGGTTATATGTTCTCCCCTAGAACACGCAAGTGCGTGTTCTCGGGTCTGAATGAGCGCCACGTATGTAATCATGTGGAGCTCATTTCCCCGTGTGTGTCAGCATCACTTAGCATTGGAGTCTGGTGCGTTTGCAAAGACTTAAGTACCCTTTTCTGCCATTAGTGCCATAAAACGATATTTTGAGAAAATGATAAAAATGTCCTCCCACCAGATAGGGTTAAAATCATTATCATTTTTGCCCTAAGGAGTAAACTCCTCTCCATTAATAAGAGCTCCTTGCAATATGTCGCCTCAAACGTTCTGGATCACCCTTTGATGATGCACCATCTGCTGTAACAGGAGCGCTGATTGATGATGCACCCTTTGTCGTCGTCTGCTATCGTCAGAGCACCCATTATCGCTTTCTGTCGTCGTCGGAGCACTTTTTGTCGTCGTCTGCTATCGTCGGAGCACCCTTTGTCGTCGTCGTCATCTATTATCGTCGGAGCACCCTTTATCATCGTCTGTTCGTGAGAAATAGTTAAACTACTAGAAAAATCAGCATTCTGTCTATTATTCATCATGATACCAGGGTGCAAGCATCGAACTGAGTAGACAAAGAATAATGATTTACAATAGAGATAATGGTGGCAACGTCAAACTGAGTATAATAGCAATTTATAATTGAAATCAGATAAGAGAGTAGCAATTTACAATAGAAATCAGATAAGAGAGTAGCGATTTACAGTAGAAATCAGATAAGAGAGTAGCGATTTACAGTAGAAATCAGATAAGAGAATAGCGATTTACAATAGAAATCAAATCAGAGAGCAACGATTTACAATAAAAATCAAATCAAAGAGTAACAATTTACAGTAGAAATTAGATCAGAGAGTAACGATTTACAGTAGAAATCAAATCAGAGAGTAGCAATTTACAGTACAAATCAAATTTCTACTGTAAATCGCTACTCTCAGATTTGATTTCTACTGTAAATCGCTACTCTCTGATTTGATTTCTACTATAAATCATTACTCTCTTATCTAATTTCTACTATAAATCTCTACTCTCTGATTTGATTTCCACTGTAAATTATTACTCTCTTATTTGATTTTTACTATAAATTGCTACTCTCTTATTTGATTTCTATTGTAAATCACTACTCTCTTATATGATTTCTACTGTAAATCGCTACTTTCTGATTTAATTTCTACTGTAAATTGATACTCTTTTATCTGGTTTCTACTGTAAATCGTTACTCTCTGATTTGATTTCTACTGTAAATCGTTACTCTCTGATTTGATTTCTACTGTAAATTGTTCTTTTCAACAGAGAAAGAATAAAAAAAACTACGGTCGCTCAGACAGAAATCTTATTACTCTTTTCAATAGTTACAAGAGAAAAAGAAAAGAAAGAATTTATACAAGGCAAGGGCGACAACCCTAAACCTAAACAAATTGGGTTTGATCCATAAGAAACTGAGTCTCAAACATAAGCAAATTGGGTCTGATCCATAAGAAACCTGCACTGGAGGAACCCTCAGATCTCCCTTTTTGTAAGAGAAAAAACTATGAATCAGGCTTCACAACTCATCAGGCAAGAACGAGAAGGCGGCCATGTGTTGTAACACAAGCTAAAAACAAATATAAAACGTGCAAATCTATTTACAGGGAGTGGGAGGACATTTTCATCCAATGCATATCTATCTTACGGGAGGACATTTTCCTCAAAAGCATATATATATTTTTTATATGTTATTTTATTATAAAGTCATCGTGGGCAACATTGACATATAAATTATTGTGGGTCCCAAGATATTCCTCTATACACACAGGAACACGCGAATTTGATTTTCGAGGAGAACACACACCATCCTCTCGAGCCTTGCAATGGGATGGAAACACGATTATCGTTTTGCCAATGTGTGATGTTGAGAGATGGAGTTGCCAAAAATATATTTCTCGTGAAAGGTGTTGAAATGTGGTGTTGGGCCTGCCAACCCCAACATATTGTTTGGGTAATGCCACTGCTCCCAAACAGGAAGATAGTATGAGAAGACAGTGAAAACTACAACATAACCTCCTATCAAAGCTCCCAAACATAGCTTGAATGACTTTTTTTATTTTGTTTTTTGTAAATGTGATCTACATAGTTTGTTTAGTGAAAAAAGAGTTTTGAATGATTGTGGTTGTAAAGTGTAAGCAGTTTTTTTAAGGGCTTCCAAAATCAATAGTCTACCGATGCATTAAAATTTCATAACTTAAAACCTCATATTTTTAAATCAAAATAACATGATCAAAGGTTTGATCCTTAGCAAACAAGCCATATTGAACACGTAGCCAGATTGAGCAGATAAAGCTTGAAACAATGATTTCTGGTTCAATAGTTCCGTGCCCTAAACAAGGCCAAATATTAAACCTTTTTATATTATATTGAATATGACCCATCTCTTCTATAGCTGTGGATCAAATAAAGGGGCTGCCCTATTGTCACGGGCTTAAAATTCGAAGGCCCAACTTTTTGCAAATTCTATGACCGTGACACCTATAGTGTTATTTAAATGCCAACACAAGATGTGAAGCCTGTCAAATTTTGGTACTGCAAAAGTAGCTCTGGGTTCCACAAAATAAGACAGGTGTCTTTCTATCTATGTCATAGAGATTCGTGGACTCGAGGATGCTGGATTCAGATTCCACTCCAAAGTTCAATAATCTTTTAAAAAAATGGGACACGAAGACACAGAATTCTTAAAATTTTATTCAATAATAAAAACTTATTTTTTGAATATTTTACCATTAAAAATATCTTTTTATTGAAATAAAATTAAAATATTGTTTTAAAAATATTAAAATAATGTCATATGTGTCGGTGTGCTTGCTCATGTCACCAGGGACACGCAACTAAAAAAAGCGTGTCCTTGTGACATAGCTTTGTATGATAAACGTCCTATATCAAAATGTTTTACCTGAACCAGTCTCCTCCCGTGCCACACAATGTGCAAAACATGCAAAGATATGACAAGATCTTATTTAGAAGCGTTATCTTCATTCTATTAATGTTTGTAGTGACTACCTGTCTTTGCAAATCTGGCTTAACGACATGGCCTGGAATATACTATGGCCTATGGGTAGTCTCATGTCACTTTTAATGATGAATAGGACTGATCTCGTCTCCTTATGAACCTGTTCGTGATGGGTGGATATAATGGATAGGTGCAAAATGATACGTGTAAAATGAGTTTTTCAGAGTTTTTTAATTTTATTTTTAAATTCTAACCATACAGATGTGATCTATATACTTGATTTTGTAGTGATTGGCTCTTGAAGTGTTCGATTCAAACAAAATGGGTGGGTTTTTATAGAGTTCAAAAAATTAACAGCCCAAAATCTTTTTAAAATTTTGAGGCTTCTGATATCTTTTTTTTCATAAAAAACACAGGATCCAGGTGTGGATTATCGTAAATAGATCATGCCCAATACATTTATGAGTAAAAACTGCAAAAATAGCCCTTATCATTTTGCACCTATATATATATAGAGAGAGAGAGAAAGAGAGAGCCTAAAAAAGATCAACATTACCACGGACAAAGATCAACAAAATGTTGAACCCATGAACTGAACTATATAGAGAACAAAACAAAAAATAACTAAAGAAAAAGAAACTACAAACAGATAACAACCGACAACCAAGCCAAACTCAACCAGGATCCGTTGGATTAGAAGAAACCACCGATGAGTAAACGTTGTTAAGAGGGAATGAAAGGTCTCTAAGATGCATACGTAGAATCACATATACATTAACAAAGATTTTGTAGACAAGATTATTAAGGATGATCGAAATTTGAGGAAAAGTAGCATCATTGTGTGCCATCCAAACAAACCACAAGTAGTAAGCAACCACGTCTTCCAAATTAGTCTCCATCGACTTGCAACAGAGAGAGAGATGGTCAAATAAAAGCCCAAAGTGTGGCTAAACTATTCTAGGCTTGTGCACAGCACTACTGCCGGTTGAACCCAATTACTGCACGACCCACTTGCACCTGAACCCTGCGCTGGGTTTCCTTACTTCTACTGAAATGTGGAAGAAACAAAACATGTATATAAGTCAATTTATTAAGTCTTTCTTTGACAGATCTTCGGAACTCAAACCCAAAGATTTTCCTTAGATTTGAGATCTGAGGGATTCAAACACACCCTAAGAATCATTACTACGTGCGGTTAAAGAGGAGATGTGATTTGTAAACCTAGTGATGGCATCAAAAGTGGATCCCCCAACCTTCACAGACTCAAGAGAAAGTTCCTGCAAAAGCCTAGCCTTCTCCCTCATCTCCTTCCCTTCCTCCTCACTCATCAATTTTCTTATACTGTCCATGATCTTCTCACTCTCCAACTTCCCTGCCATCTCCAGACCAACCCCCCATACATGACTAACAAGCCTAGCATTCACCTTCTGGTCTCCAAAGGCAGGACAGCATAGCATGGGTTTACCTGCACAAATGCTCTCCAAAGTCGAGTTCCAACCACAATGGGTCATGAACCCACCTACTGCAGGGTGCGCCAGCACCTCAGCCTGTGGAGCCCACTTCACCAAGCGTCCCCTGTTCCTAGTCTCCTCCCCGAACCGATCCAGCAATCGAACCGATTCCTCCAACTGAACCAAACCGGGCCGAACCACCCACAAGAACGGCTGCTGGCTATCTCCTAAGCCTTGAGCCATCTGGGCCAGTTCAGCCGGATCCATCCTCGCCAAGCTCCCAATGCTCACGTAGATCACGGACCCGTGAGCTTGCTCATCGAGCCAAACCAAACAGCTATGGTCTTGCTGGATCAAGCTGCCCGAGTTGCCGGATGAATAACTGCACAGAGGACCTAGAAAATAAATGGGCATTGGAAATTCGGATCGAATCCAATCCAGGGCCTGTTGTTCAAGTTTGTCGAAGGAGTTCATCACTAGCCCTGATGACTTCTTGGTTGAGTCCACAATGTTGGCCACAAACTTGTAAAATTCAGAATCATCGGTTTCAACCACGGGCAGGTCCTTCACTCTGAATGGTGGCATCTCTTTGATCAAGGTTTGTGGATCATTGTCTGAGTTGCAGTCATTAATTAGTTTGTAATCGGTATTTGTTGGAACAGTAAGAAATAGATCTAGACACTTGAGACCATTAGCCTATTATGATACGACAGTGGCGACGATCGACAATGACAATCACAACGACGACGATGATGATGATGATGTTTTACAAGAGCCGATCGAGTACTTGTTGAGTGACCTGCAAAAGTAAGCGACTGAATGAATGGATGCCACACATTACTCCTTCCCCACTCTCTAGCAAGGGGATGCATGGCATCTAGTGATTCAATCATGTACTTTTGCAAGCTACTCGGTCCAATCACGCACTATACTAAGTACTCTGGTGCAAATAACTGGATCTTCTCTGGCTATTCATAGGCAAACAAGTGTCCCCATGCTCACAGCTAGGGTTGCAAACCCGGACAGATTCAAGAAGGGGCATATGCACATTTTGGCTGTCCCAGATCCTCGATCCGACTCTTCAATGTATTTTGGGACCCCAAATCTGAAACACTTGCATCCCTACTGACAGCTCACATGATATCATCATCAATGGCTTCGCTAACAGTTGTTTGAATGGATGGCGCTGATCTCAAAGCACCAAAACTCTGATTTGGTAGATCACCTGATCTTTCTGCCTATTGAGGTATCATCTATCCAGGTTTTAGTGATGGCTTTGACATCTAGGTGAACACAGATCCCATCATTTGAAATAGGATGGGTTCCATCATACATTCAATCATAGCAATCCAATCAATGGCTAGATGGTTCGAATGGATATATAGCTAGGATTGAATGTATGATGAAACCCATCATATTTCAAACCTTGTTATTAGTTCATCTAGAAAGTGATCGGGATCCAAATTTTGTATGGGACCCATTTTCTGTTTAAGGTCTCTTCCACCTGATCTGCTGTCATCCATTTGTGAATGGTGCTGAAATGTGATCCTGGGGCTGCCAATTCCATTCTCAATGGAGTGTTTTGGCAACACCACTACTGCTAAACATCAGAGAGCACAAGAGCAGTGGGGTAACCGTAAAACAGCTCTGAGCCTAAGGAGGCTCTGGATCTAAGAAAGATAGAGATGTAGGTTATACCTTGGACAGGAACGTAGCCCAACTGACGTAGATAAGGGAAGGCCTCAAAGAACATGAAAGAGGTAGGGCTGCTGGTCCTCAACACCACCCTCGGCAGTTTCAACTCCTCAGCAATCTCTCCACTGAAATGCACCAATGCATCATACACAAGACAACCCACTGGATTTTCACCCATCTGAAGCCTTCTCATCACAGATTTGAACGGCTCTCGGCATCCGGCCAAGATAGTAAAGAGGTGCTCCTTGATGCCCATGCTTTGAACAAGCTCGGGCTCTACGCCATCGGCGAAGGACTCGAAGTTAAACTCCGGGTGGTTTCTGGGATCCGGAGAGTTGTACTCGGCATGAACAATGGTTATGCAGAAGCCTCTAGAGTGGAGAAGGGAAGCAAGTTGTAGCATTGGGGTTATGTGTCCCTGTAGAGGTACAGGGAAAAGTGCTAGATGGGGAGCTTTTCTTCCTATCATTGCTGTGCTGCTGTGTGTCTTCTCTTCTTCAATGCCCTCTTCTTTACCTTATATGATTCCTTGAGCTCCTATCTTGATGGAACAGGGATCCCATCATTTGAAATAGTATGGGTTCCACATACACTCAATCCTAACCATACAGTGCAACCATTTAGCCATTGATTGGATGACTAAGATTAATGTATGATGGAACCCATCCTGATTCAAATGATGGGATCAGTGGTAATGTTTATGTTCTCCACCCATAGATGGGGGCAGTTCTGCTATTGGGCCCACAGCAGATCAAGTGCCATCACATAGCACACTTTAATGTGCTACTGAACCTGATTTGCCATCTATCTTCTGTTGGGCTCCACAGTGATAGTCTGTATCTCAAGATGGTGGACTCTCAAGTGCAGCAGCACACTTTTACAGAACAATACGATTGCACCTGATCCTCACCCCGACTCCTGCAGATCACATAATCGAATCACATGAATGCTGCAACGGTCTAGGCGGACAGGTTTTCGGTAATCGTGCTAGAGCCGTTGGGAATGAGCATTATCTTGACTCCGAAGTCAAGTCTATTGTCTCCTTATGCAGTCTGGTCTAGTCGTGTTGGACACGAACAACCCAACCCAGCTGAGTCAAATAACAATTGGTCCTCGTCGTTTGCTTGCATCAACTGGGGAATGGGATCCACTAATCCCTATCTTCACGCCCTCGTGTATGTGTCATACAATGTGATCTGACATAGTAGAAGTGATATTACATGCCCTGAAATTAGGGATGGCAGTGGGGCGGGGCGGGGGACAAGGTCTCCACCCCCCGCCCCGCGTCAAGATTTTATCCTCCACCCCCGCCCCGCCTCAAGATTTTATCCTCCACCCCCGCCTCCATCCCGGGCGGGGATGGATTTTATCCTCCACCCCTGCCTTCATCCCCGTTTCATGTCCTCCATCCCCGGTTCAAACGGGATGAGGCGGGGCGGGGCGGGGATATTGCGGGGAAAAGTGGTTGGAGCGGGGATGAGGTGGGGATCGTGGCGGGGACGGGGCAGGGCGGGGAAAAGTGCACATCCATCCCCGCCTCCATCCCCGGACGGGGATGGATTTTAACCTTCATCCCCGCCTCCATCCCTGTTTCATACCCTTCATCCCCGGTCCAAACGGAGCCGGGGCCCTGCTTTCCCCGATCCACTGCCATCCCTACCTGAAATTGCGTTTTAATCATTGGAATCCATGAATGTGGATTTCAGGCGATAAAAAAATCAAGAGCTATAAATACATCAAAATTTTATAGCATGCCCACATGGGCTCCACTCATCTGGTAGGGGCCACTTGTGAATATCACCAAGTTGTTGGGAGGTCACAAGTTGGAAGCCCTCGGGTGACATCAGGAGCCGTGGTCCAAGCTGGGTGTAGTGTACTCCCCGGTGGGTAGGGGAGATCTCAAGGATTTTACCAACCCGAGGCGAGCCCATGTGCGATCGGTGATGGGGTTGTGGAGCAAAAAAATTAAATTAGAGTGGGCAAAACTGTACTATATAAAAAAAATTATGACAATAAACTATACCAACAAGTACAAAGTGTTCAAAAATTAACATAGAAACTTCAGCAGAATAAGAATAGGCAAAGAGGTGTGAAAAAATAACATTGATAAAAAATATATTTAAGCCCACAAATACATTGCTAATACAATCCAAAATCTTCTCCTCTCTGAGTTTTTTCCCCTATCGATCGGTCACATTAAAAACTTCAACAAAAAAAAAAACAAAGAAACCATCAGAACTAGTAAACTCAAATAAATCTGGGCACAACCCCAAATACTTAAAAAAAATACAAAATATCTCAAAAAAAAGTGTCTCAAATCAAGTAAAAATAAAGCCATAAACGATATTTAGAGAAGATGGTATGTCCAAATACTTAAAAAATGGGATTTTTTACTTCAGAACCAGACTTGGACCCGATTTTCGGGTATGGTATTGGGTCTGGACCCGAGTCTAATCGGACCAACCATAAGAGAAACCATATTCGGACCCGATAAGAATTACATGAACTAGACCCGGACCATACCCGGTAAAATACTATTTTTATCATTTTTACATTTAAAAATTGTGGGTCTTAATCGAAACTCGGGTTGGGCCAGGGTCTGGTATAAATCTTCACAATCTATACCTGGATCCATGTATTAATCGGACCTTTGGGTCTTCGTATTAATCACCATACCCGGACCCTATACGGTTTGGTATGGGTTGGGTCTGGATAAACCTGACCCGACCCTTTGACATCCCCTGCTTGTAAACCCCCCCCCCCCCGGATAAACAGAGGCAGATCAGGTGCAATCACATCGCATTGAGTGTGCTGCTGCACTCGAAGGCTAAAAAATTTTATGCATACTTTTAAAACCTGACTCGGCAGGATTGTATAAAATATGTAATATATGTATATTTTATGTTTATTATTAATATATTTTATATAATATACATTATATATTATCTTTTAATATGTTTAATGTATACTTTTATTAACATATGTATAATATTTTTATGTATAGTATACATAATATTTATATTATATTTCATATAATATATGCAATTATATGCAATATGTATGGCTCGATTGAGTCATGAGCGTGAGCCGAATTATGTTGAGTTTTGGGTCATTCATCATTAAGTGACTGAGTCACATCCAGTCAGCCAAGTCACTGGGTTGACTGAGCGAGTTTTTAAACCTTGATTTTATGTTCAATTTGCTGATCCGGCCGATCAGGTTGACATGGACTCAATCAGAAAACTATACAAATGGGTCTGTTGAAGAAGACATGCTAGGGACAGGCCTGTGAGATCTAGACCCAATCTCAGCATTCATAAGATGCGCGCACTTGAAATATTCTGATGAATAATCCGACATATATAGCTTATGCCGTGTTTGGAATCAAGGATATGGACTGAATTTCGTGAAAATTTCTTCAATTAGAACAAGGAAAAGAAAATTCTAATGAAATTGGATTCAAATCTCATCAAACTAAACACACCTAAAGTGCACAACTGAGGACCGTTTGGGAAAAGTTGCAGAAAAGGTTGGTCGGGTGTGATTTCCATTGGAATTTCCTTTCTCTTTCTATTTTCTGTTCGAAGGAACATTGAGAAACGATTCCACTTTCAAATCTACTCCCTTCCACGAATTCAAACACCCCATGATTGTTAAAAGGGAATAAGGAAGTTTTTGTTCATGAAACTTCCATTTTTGTTCATGAAAAATAAGCCTTTTTTTTTAATTCTCTTTCTATTGTAGAAGATGAAGCTTTATTTGAAAAGGAAATAATCTATATCTTATATATAAAGCTCAATTCTATCAAGGAAAAGAGGAAATTGCAGTTTTCTTTTTGGTGTATCTTGTTTGAATAAAAGACCGGGAAAACGCCACTTACCAGGAGTGGACATTATCGATATGAACGATGCTTTGGTGGAGATGGGTTGTCGGCATTCTCCTCAACCAATCGATGCCTTCAATGAGCCCTGGCCATCAAGTTGAGAGGTGAGCAGGACCTTGAACCCCAAAGGTTGAGAGAAACCAATATCATGTAGTCCTCATCTCACTACCATAGTGATTTATATAGTGAGAGGATTCAGTAGTGGGAGGTTTTCATGCATGGACAATATGAGATCTCTTCACATTCTCATAATTGTCCTGTAATCGAAACCTCCAAAACTGAAAACCTTTGATGTCCCTGTGCAAAAGCAGCAGGCTAAGACTATTTGAGTGCTTTCACTTTTCATAATCAGATCGGTTGTGCTATGCTCTGTAAGAGTGAGACATTCATCGGTTCTTAAAGATAAGTCTGGATTCATGTATCCTAAAGTAAACAACACAACTTCTTTTCAATCAAAAAAATTTGATCCGTCTAAAATAGGAATATTGTTATAACTAAAGAAAAAACCAAATAAATGTTCATACAAGATTCATATCGACAAGATTCATATCGATAAGGTAAACATGAAACCCTTTATTATTCACCTTTTCTAAGGCAAGCATAATAGGTTCATTATGATTTCACTTTGGTTCAAACAATAATACTTAGAGATGCTTCACCTTCTCAATTTTTAAGGAATTGTCACTCAATTGGTAAAATTAGTAGATCATGTAACCTGAAGTAATTCGGTAGTATATCTTTAGGTACAAACATACCTCATGAGTTGGTATATATACCTATTATTACAACCTAAATGAATTTAGAATATAATGATCTGCCTTTGGGTAGAATCATTGCTTCATAAGGTCACACACAAACACACAAATACAATACCGAATTTCAATCTTAACATTGTTCTTAATCAACACAACATAGATCACTTTGGTTATTCTAAGAGTGAGTTGATCGAGATCTTTTACAGTAAGTATATTCATATTGCAAAGCATGTTACAACATATATATTATGAATTTAGTCATAATCTCATGCTTAAATATCATAGATAACTCAAAACAATCATAAAATGCACATAATATGATGCTAAAGTCATGCATCCATGATATGAATAGCATATAAAGTATAAGAGAAATGACAAAAGCATTTTGTTACAGGTAATAACTGAAATTGGCCTCAATCGGGTATTGAAAATTCTGAACTGGTCCTGCACTTTAAAGGGTTAGCAGGGTCCGGTTATGAACTTTATCCAACCCATAACACAATACCTGGGTTGTAATACCCAGGATTTTTTGAGAAATTTTCATAAATTTTTGCAATTTTCTTTATGTGTGATAAATTAAAAATAATAATTTATTCTTTAGGGCATGTAAGACTTAGGAAAATTTGTAAATGTATGAACTACACTCACACGCCCTAGGGGTCCCTCAACTCTAGTGAAACCCTTTTTGTCACAATTCATTTCTGAGGAATTCAATATTTGTTAGAAAAATAAATAAATAACAAATATAACCAAAATTTAAGTAGCGACACTCACCTACATGTCAACTCAATTTAAGTTTCATTTAGTGCCATTTCACTTAGTATTAAATTCTAGTTTTGAAAGAATTGAAATCTAAATTATAAATTAATTAATTAAATAAATAAATAAGTGAAATAAAAAAATTTATTTAACCGAATCTTATAAAATGGTAGGAGTCTATAGGTGGGCCATCCCATCCTATGTGGCACTCCATTTCAACTTTAAAAAGTTAAAATAAAACTTAGCTTTAAAAACAAAGTTAAATTAAAACTTATCAAATAACAATACATGTTCTTAAAGTCAAAAGTTTCCTTTTTTCAAAACAAAGCCTCCCAAGGGGAGAGGGGCATCCCCTCCTAGATGGTTCTAAGATAGAGATGGCTGGACAAAAAAGAGAAATGGTAAGGGTATGGGAAAAGAAAAGAAAAGAAAGAAAAAAAAATATTCAAGACTAGTCAAACTTGCTTGCCAAGCAAGCAAGTTTGGAAACTTAAATTAAGGAAAGGTCCACCCCATGGGGGTCGACCAGCCCATATGGCTATCCTACATATATGGTATAATATATATAGTATATCATATATGTAATATGATATAAATCATAATCCTTACCCTAAGCTAGCTAAAATGAAAATACAAAAAAAATAAAAAATAAAAGACAAAAAGAAGGTAGAAAAGAAAATAAATTTGGAAAGAGTGCCTTGATTAAGATCAAGGGCTGAGAATCATCCAGACCTTGATCTTACCCTAAGCCTATAAAATAGAAGAGGGCTCACTCCTCCCCTATTTGCTCCGTTGAGATTTTTTTCCCTTTGGTTCTCTCTCTTCCCCTTTGTTCCCTTGATTCTCCTTCTTTCTCTTTTATTCCTTCCTACATGTCCCTTGTGCTTCTCATCTTGGCTCAATAAGGAGGTCACCCACGTGAGTTGCTGGAATATAAGGAGTTCGTTGACACGGTCACCGTACGTGTTGGGCAGTCTGTTCGTGTCTGAAGTTCGATTTCATAAGCGTAGGAGACGATTTCATAAAAGAAGTAGGGGGTTCTATTCTCTATACATAAATCGAAACTCATAGGTACAAGTTTTTCTGATTTTTCATAAGGACAGACCCTATACCGTGCCCCCCATACATGGGATTGTCATGGGGTTTGTCAAAAAATTTAATAGAGAGGGTTTTAAGAAGAAAACCCTCTCACAATCATTTCTTGTAAAAAAATCAGTTTTTGAAATCGATTCGAACTATCATTAAAAAGAGAATTCATATAAGAATTTATGTTGGACTTAATAAAATGGGGTTAATTTTGATTTTTCTGGGAAGAAATCGATTCACCCCCCTATAAGATGAATTTTTGAATTAAAATAAAAAAGAAAACTATGTATGGATGCTACCGATTTTGTCAGAAATAAAATCTGTAATTTTTTAAAAATACATGTAATATCTAATTGTTTCCTACAAATTTTAGTTAAAAATTGTAATCAATATTCATGTGAATGTATTGCAATGATTAGCATGATTTTTCTTATTTTTGTCATAGAAAAATATGTGTTTTTATGTGTCTTGTTGCAAAACTATTTCTGAGGAAATGGGGTTCGGGAAGACGGGTCTGTTTTCTGGCCTAACAATTACGAAAATGGGATTTGTCCATGGTAGATTAGTTTAAAGTAGTGTAGTGTTGATCCTATAAATTTTCTTAACATGTATTGAACACATAACTGTGATAGTCGAAATAGAAAAGTATAGGTCCGCACTAAATCGTTTGTAACTCCCTCGTCTGAAGGAATTTTTACAAATGGTTTGTGGCATTGGAAAGCTGATAAAATTCTATACAAATTATGAAAATTTTATCTTTGTCTGATGACTGTAAAATTTTTTGTAACCTCTGTAACAGTAAAAAATAATTGAGTTTTCATAAGTTTGGAACCGGTTTGAGACCCAGTTATCGTATACTTATAAATTTTATGCCTTTTTATGTATGCCTTTGCGAATGAATATTGAACTATGTATACACTATAAAAAGTCAGTTTGCTACAGAGAATTAAGTGCCCATTTATGGGGTATGAACTGAGTAAGATGCTAATGCAAAAGCATGCCTTCATGGCATTTCACAAATATATGGACCGAAGTATCCGTTTTTTGAATTAAATGTGATTGTTAATGACTCAAGCATGTTGTACTTTTTTTATATATGATTGTCATATATATGATGATGATGATGTGAATGATTGGATGAATTTAATGTATAAGAAAATTCATTGCTTTGTTTATGCATAAGCGTATAAGTTTGAAAAGAAAGAAGCATGAGCAATGCTATCGAACTCAATGTTTTAATATGTGCATCCATAGGCTCTGAAGTGGTTGAATCCTTTTAGTTGATTCATATACGGTGTTACATGTAAAGTAATTAATTTAACAAGTTTAAACATATAAAGATGGATGCTTGCAATGAGAGGGCAAGCGATACTTTCAGCTTCGTGGGAAACGTTTTGTGCACGAAAGGTTGCTCATCTCCAACCACAAAGATAGAAGAAACCTCTACATCGGACTAAAGCGTAAAGGAAAGAAACTCATGAGTTAAAAACTAATGCATTGGTATGACGGTGTTGGGAGCGCTCTCTCAATACGCTTGTCCCTCACCCGTAGGATTGATGAAAGGTCTCCGGCCAGACCAAAGCCACCCATGTTTGAAAATATTGCCTGCACCATGACTCTGATACAGGTTTAAGCCTATGTTAATACCCACATAGATAAGAACTGAAACTTAAATGATTGTGCATTAGATAGGCATGACATGCATCATATAAAAAAGAAAATATAATTAAAGATGATAAATGACTCATGCATAAAGTCGACTTCTGCCTTGGTAAGTGCATGCATTTTTAACTGTTCATACATCTTTAATCATGCATATTTAAGTGGATGTTTGATTGAAAGCAATTTTGCAATTTATGCATGAATGACATATTAGTAATTCATGTTTGTATTTGTGTTGTATTGAGTCTTGTTAAATGGATGAAAGATCGAAGTTATTCCTGCTTACTTGTTTTAGTTTATGTATTTTGAATAACTCTACCCTACTAAGACATTATTTGTTTGACCCTATTGGTTTGAAATGCTTTTAGGTAGTGAGTGAATTCACATGTGATGGCGGGAGGTTGCGATGGGGACCGAGCCAAGCCTTTTTCAACCTTCGAGTGCTTTTAGACTGTACGCATTTTAGAATGCTTGAGACTCAAATCATTGATTTGATTTTTAAATAGACTGCCATTATTTTAATTATGGGATGTAATGGACATTTATTTAACTTATGAATGTTTAATTTTTTGAATTAAATGCATGTATGAATATTAATGTAATCATTTAAGTAACACACAAAGTTTTTATCCCATTTAGTTTTCCACTGCAATTTTATAAAAGTATTTCAAAAAAAAAATCATGATTTTTGGGATACAAAAATTAGGGTGTTACAACTTGGTATCAGAGCAGAAGGGAAAGACTAGCTTAAATCATGTCTAACTAATCGACATCGCTGTGAGTATGTTCCACTTTTATGATTTTTATACACTACTATAAAATATATGTTCTTAATTGCTTATATTGTATGAATTGTGCAAATTCAGAGCGTAGATATCTTGCAGGGACATCAGAACAAACTTTTTATTTATGCAAAACTTAGAGATTTAATTCGAATAAAATTTATTATAGATGGACGCACGACAACCCATGGGATGAACTGCCTATAGTGACTTCCTCTTGGAAGCCCTCGTTACGCTTACTACCACTTGCCAGAACCTTGTCAATAATGGGGGTAATGGCAATGGGAACGGCCATCAGCCTGATGGCAATACAACACCGATTGTTACGAACCATGAAGCGTCCTACAAGCGCTTCATAGAACTGAGTCCCCCACCTTCACTGGGAAGGAGGACCCAGACGTAGCTGAGGAGTGGGTTCACGCCATTGGCAAGATTTTTGACATCTCTGAGGTTTCCATTGAGAGATAGGTACCCTTCGCCACCCACCAACTCTAGGACATTGGTGGGAGACGGTATGAGAGGTATGATACTCACCAGAGAAGCGACAAACGCTCACGTGGATGCTATTTTTTGAGGTGTTTCTCGACATCTACTTTTTGTAATATACTAGAGATCGCAGGATGCAGGAGTTCTTGGATCTCTAGCTGGGTAGCATGAAGTTGATGGAGTACACTATACGGTTCTGACACCTTGAGTAGTACTGCAGAAATACCTACACGATTGATGAGGCATGAACGAAAAAATACGTTCATGGGCTACAAGACAGGTTGAGGTCCTAAGTGCTGACTAGTCGGCCCCAGAACCTCAACCAAGCCATCGAGATGGCTACTGTGCTTCAGGTGGGAAAAACAAAATTTAATTCTTTTTATGACCCAAAGATTTTCCCAAACAAATAGTAACCACAATTCTCGTGTCACAAGACGATTATGAGTCTTCTAGGAAGACTCAACCTAAGAGGTTTGACAAGTCGAAGGGCAATGAAAACAAAGCCTTTAGACTCGCATCTGAGTCGAGCAAAGCACCATCTGCGAAGAAGGCCAAGGTGTAGTAGGGTGGTACCAACCGACCACAGTAAACGGCCACGATGTGTTCTTTCTATGAGAAGACACATGCTGGAGTTTTCCATAGGACATCAAGAGCTTGCCTGATATGCAGAGAGATGGGGAACTTCATCAAGAATTGTCCTAAGTGGTTGGCTCAGGCGGGAGCAAACACCACACCTCGAGGGCAGCAGTAGCAATAGCAACCCTAGCAAAAGTCTTGGCCGAACAAGGACACCCACATGAGTTGCTGGAACACAAGGAGTTCGTTGGCATGGTCACCATACATGAGATTGGTGTGGGGTTTGTCAAAAATTTTAATAGAGAGGGTTTTCAGAAGAAAACCCTCTCAAAATCGTTTCTTGTAAAAAAAACAATTTTTGAAACTGATTTGAACTATCATTAAAAAGGGGATTCATGTAAGAATTTATATTGGTCTTAATAAAATAGGGTTAATTTTGATTTCTCTTAAAAGAAATCAATTCACCTCCCCCCCTCTATGGGATAAATTTCTAAATTAAAATAAAATAAATATTATGTATGCATGCTACTGATTTTGTCAGAAATAAAATCTATAATTTTTTTAAAAATACATATAATATTTAATTGTTTCTTGCAAATTTTAGTTAGAAATTGTAGTCAATATTCATGTGAATGGACTTTAGTTAGAAATTTTAGTTAAAATGCTCGCAGTCTAAAAACACTCAAAGGTTGGGAAAGGCTTGGCTCGGTCCCCATCGCAACCTTTCGCTATCGCACATGAAGCATGAATAATTTCGATCTTTCATCCATTTAACAAGACTCAATACAACAAAAATATAAACATGAATTACTAATGTCATTCACGCATAAATCATGAAATTGCTTTCAATCAAACAATCACTTAAATATGCATAATTAAATTACGAGAAATATGCATTTGGGCGGGCCAAAACAGGCTACCCAAATTTGTATTTTCAAAATATTTTCACTTGAACATGTTAAGAAAAATTATAAGATCAACACTACACTACACTACTTTAAACTAATCAACCATATACAAATCTTGTTTTCGCAGTTAGGCCAAAAAGCAAACCCGTCTCACTGAACCCTATTTCCTCATAAATAGTTTTGGTAATTTTTATAACAAGCCACATAAAAACACATATTTTTCTTTGACAAAAATAAGGAAAATCATGCTAATCACTACAGTACATTCATATGAATATTGACTTCAATTTTTAACTAAAATTCACAGGAAACAATTAGATATTACATGTATTTTTTAAAAAATACAGATTTTATTTCTGATAAAATCGGTAGCATGCATACATAGTTTTCTTTTTTATTTTAATTCAAAAATTCATCCCGTATGGGGGTGAATCGATTTATTCTAGGAAAAATCAAAATTAACCCCATTTTATTAAGTCCAACATAAATTCTTACATGAATCCCTTTTTTAAATGATAGTTCAAATCAGTTTGAAAAACTGATTTTTTTACAAGAAACAATTTTGTGAGGGTTTTCTTCCAAAAACCCTCTCTATTAATTTTTTTGACAAACCCCACACCAATCCCATGTATGAAGGGGCATGGTATAGGCTTGGTCCTTATGAAAAATCAGAAGAACTCATGCTTATGAGTTCTGATTTATGTGTAGAGAATAGAACCCCCTACCTGTTTTGTGAAATCGTATCCTACTCTTGCGAAATCGAACTTCAGACGCGAACCAGCCGCCCAACACAAATGGTGATTGTCCCAATGAACTCCTTACATTCCGGCAACTCATGTGGGTGTCCTCCTGGTTGGGCCAAGAGGGGAAGCACAAGGGATACGTAGGGGGGAAGAGAAGAGAAAGAAGGGAAATCAAGGGAACAAAGGGGAAGAGAAAGAGCAAAAGGGGAAAAATCTCAAGGGAGCAAATATTGGGGGGCGTGATCCCCTTCTCTATTTTATAGGCTTAGGATGAGGTTAAAGACTGAATGATTCTCAGCCCTTGATCTCAATCAAGGCACTCTTTCCAAAAAAAAATTCTTTTCTATCTTCCTTTTCTCTTTTATGTATTTTTTTTGTATTTTCATTTTAGCTTGCTTAGGGTTGGGATTATGATTTATATCATATTACATATATGATATACTATATATATTATACCATATATGCAGGATATCCATATGGGTTGGTCGACCCCCATGGGGTGGATCTTTCCTTAATGTAAGTTTACAAACTTGCTTGCTTGGCAAGCAAGTTTGACTAGTCTTGATTGTTTTTTTGTTTTCTCTTTTTTTGTTTTCTTTCTTTCCTTTTCCTTTTCCCATTCCCTTACCATTTTTTTTTTCAGCCATCCCCATCCTAGAACCATCTAGGAGGGGACACTCCTCTCCCCTTGGGAGGCTTTGTTTTGAAAAAAGGAAGCTTTTGACTTTAAGAACATGTCTTGTTATTTGGTAAGTTTTAATTTAATTTTATTTTTTAAGCTAAGTTTTATTTTAACTTTTTAAAGTTGAAATGGAGTGTCACATAGGATGGGATGGCCTACCTATGGACTGCTACTATTTTATAAAATTTGGTTGAATAAAATTTTTTATTCCACTTGTTTATTTAATTAATTAATTAATTTGTAATTTGGATTTCAATTATTTCAAAAGTAGAATTTAACACTAAGTAAAATGGCACTAAATGAAACTTTAATTAAGTTTACATGTACGTGAGTGTCTCTACTTAAATTTTGGTTATATTTGTTTTTCATTATTTTTTTTCTAACAAATATTGAATTACTCATAAATAAATTTTGACAAAAAGGGTTTCACTAGGGTCATGGGACCCTTGGGGCATGTGAGTGTAGTTCATACATTTACAAATTTTCCTAAGTCTTACATGCCCTAAAAAATAACACTCAGTACGAATTATTATTTTTAATTTATCACACATGAAGGAAATTGCAAAAATTTATAAAAAAATCTCAAAAATCATGGGTATTACATGGGTAAGATCCCATGGATTCAGACCCGGTCCGCCAAACCAAACCCCCAACCTAGGTTGAATCCAAGGATTCAGGTGTGGTTTGCCAACCTTGACCCCAGACTCGAATCAAATCAAAAGATTTGTACTTGATCTACTTAGAACCGGGCATCCAGATTGGGTATTGATCAGACCAAGACCTAGTCCAATCAAACATTGGGTCTCGGTTCTAGTCCTAGATGAGGCCCTGACATTTCTGGTTGAAACCCAGTCTACTCAGAACCCTGGTACTGGGTCCAGGTCTAGCATTGAGTCATGCCAGGTCAAGCTCAAACCTGGTCCCCTCGGAACCCCTATACAGGGTCTGAATCTTGGATCGGGTCCATCGGGTCGACCTCAAACCCGAAACCCCTGTATTGGGCCTGGGTTCTTGAGCGAGTCCACTAGGTCAACGATTCACTGTAGCTACAATGAATCCCGACCCCATGGTGGAAAACCATTTTTTATTTCTTTAGGGTTATGCCCTCCTCCCACTTCCCTTTACCACCTCCACCACTAGCAATTGACACCAGTGGCCAGCCACGGTGACGTTCGGGCTCTGGTGGCCAGCCACCATCAGTCTCAACCGTCTGGTAGAGATTGCAGCGGTGAAAACAAAAGCAAAAATAAAGGATAAAAGGGGGGGGGATGTTGGCTGAGTCCCAGCTCTAAGCAACCCTGCTCGCTAACAATAACCACCATCCACCTCAACGGGGCCGAGATGACATCAATTGTCGACCTAAAAGTGGTGGGTCACCGATCAACACCTCGTCCTTCGTCGTCGACTTTCAAATTCGAACGAGAGTCCTACAAGGGAGAAGAATATGCCTGCAATTTTTTCTCTTTCTCTCTCTTATATGTTTGTGGCCTAACATTGATGTCTAGACCCAGTTGGTCATCGACGACCGACACCGGCTCAAACTCAATCGACATGGATTCAATAAAAAAAATAGAAACAAGAGGAAGATTTCAACAAGCATATCATGGACAACGACACACCCACATTCATAACACGCTTAACGGAAGCAACGAGGTGTGGGTCCATAACTCAATGTTAGAATAAAAGACCAGGGGAACACCACTTAGCAAAAGCAACCATTATTGATCTGAACGATGCTTCGGTAGAGATGGGTTATCAGAGTTCTCCTCAACCAATAGATGCCTTCAATGAACTCAGATCATCAGTTCGAGAGGTGAGCAAGACCCTTGAACCCCAGAGATTGAGAGAAACCAATATCACACAGTCCTCGTCAGACTAATATGGTGATTTATATAGTGAGAGGATTCAATAGTGGGAGGTTTTCATGCATGGACAAGTATAAGATCTCTTCACATTTTCGTAACTGTTCTGTAATCAAAACCTCTAAAATTGAAAACCTTTGATGTCTCTGTGTCAATACGAGTCACATCAGGTTGGATCTGATCCATAATCCAACATATCTATCTCTCAATTGTAAAAGAGGAAGTTTTATTTGAAAAGGGAAAAATCTATCTCATATCGAGCTCAATTCTATCAAAGGAAAGAGGAAAATACAGTTTCCTTTTTTGTCTCTCTCTCTCTCACCCTCACAATCTACAGTGCAACAATTGCTTCTCTGTGTGCTTCTCTGTAGATCTAGTTTCAAGCATTCCACTTCTTTCTATGGACAAAGGCCACATTTTCCCGTAGATATTCTTCATTTTGATTCTTGCCCTGACAATCTTCTTATGCCTGAACACATTGAGAAAGGTTCGGTTTTGTCTTTCCTTTGTTTATGTTAGTGCTTCATTTGTAACAATTCAAGCTTTCTAATCGTTGGTTGCGACCTTAATTAAAATCGAGTCATAGGTTTATATCATATACATGGGAAAGCTTTATGCTTGTGTTTCTGCAACATCACTTCACTTTGGTATTCTCAATAACAAGGTTGAAACCCAAGGATTAGATAATTATCTCTTCAATAGTCTTCTGATCTGGGATCAAGTTTCATATTGATCTTCACTAGAGGCCTTTTTGTTGAAAATCGATAAGTATTACAGTTGGGATTAGCTTGATGTTTATCTTATCATTGTAACCTCTCTTCCTTATTCCTTTTTGGGACCTTGGCTTCCTTTTTATCTTGAGGCTACCCAACTAACCGTGGGTTTATCTCAACACCATAGAAAGATATAAATATGTAATCTGGTTGTGAGAATGCAATGAGAAAAAGATCAACATTTGCTATTGCAGTTGCATCATGGATGTAGGTCCCTTGACCGAACCACGTTAAAATTTGACTCTTTGTTTTTCTTCTCTTGTTATTTTCTACATGGTATCAAAGCTAGATTCGTAGACGTTTCTGAAAAAGAGTAGCTACTATCGTCCCTTTCATGGCGAATTAAAATCAAGAATCTATTGCAACCAACCAGACGACAAATACTGCGAAAGTCGTGATTCAAGAACAGCTAACACCAAGCCTCAAGATTACTTCAATATTGTTGAATGGTACAAATTATCTCCCCTGGTCTAAATCTGCAACTTTATATTTAAGTGGAAAATCTAAGTTGGGCTTCGTCAATGGAAAAATTTCTATGCCCCCTTTGGATGATTCAAAATTTGATGAATGGAAATCCTCCAATGATTTAGTCATGGCATGGTTATTAAACTCCATGGAACCCAAAATAGTTGAGGGATTCCTTTTTCTCAACATTGCTCAAGAAGTGTGGGAAATGGCACACGATTGTTATAGTGAACACAATTATGTTGCTCGTATGTACCAGATCACTCATGACATTCATGAACATAACAAAACTGTCAATATGCCTTTTGTGAATATCTCAGTAAACTAAGAAGTATGTGGGACAAGTTAGACACATTTACCATCGTGGTTTCTGACTCGCGGTCTCTTCATAAATTGAGAGAACAAGAAAAAAAAATCAGCTTCTTGCAGGACTAGATCCTAGCTATGAAGTTCTAAGGGGCCAGATCCTTATGAGCATCGAACTCCCAGCTCTAAGTAATATCTGCTCCATGATTATGAGAGAAGAGTCAAGACACCGAGTGATGAATATTCAGAAAAATCAGCAAGGATCAGAAGAATCCATCAATAAGGCAATCTTTATTGCCTCTAGATGTGATGATCGTAATATCAAGAATAAAGGGAAACATCCTTTTTGCTCTCACTGCAAAAAAGGACATACAAAAGATAAGTGTTGGATATTACATGGGAAGCCAGCAGCAGCTAAGACTGGAAAAGATGAAGATAACCAATCAGCAAAAGCCGCACATGTTGAAGTTTCGGTGACTATGGAGGCCATTACCAAATGACTCAAAAGCTTCGGTCTAAGTCACAACAACCAACAAAACATTGCAGCCTCAGCCTTCACCACTACTGATCCAAGTAACTCATTTGGAAAAATGCATGAGTGGATAATTGACTCAGGCGCATCTAGTCATATGACGAATATGATATCAGTTCTAAAAACTTTTGAACCTACATACAAAAATGAAGATGTTATAATAGCTAATGGTGATCACATCAAAATAGAAGGAAAAGGAAAAACATGTTTTCTGAATACGAAAACCAATTCCAATGTTCTTTATATGCCACTCCTAGCATCTAATCTTTTATCTGTGTCCAAAATTACACAAGAACTGAACTGCAATGTGGTTTTCTCTCCTACTAATGAGATCTTTCAGGATCGATCGACGGAGAAGAAGATTGGTGAAGGGACTCTAAGGCAAGGTCTCTACTTTATTAATAAAGATGAGAGTAAGGATGCAGCCATGACAACTGGGAGAAGACATAGTGGGGACGTATGGCATATGAGGCTTGGTCATCCATCTAAACAAAATATTTTACAGTTATTTCCCAATCTTATGTTTGATTATCATTTATGTGAAACATGCCGTTATGCAAAAATGTTCAGACCATTCTTTCTTGATTCAGATAGCAGAACAAATAAATCATTTGATCTTATTCACTCTGACGTATGGGGGCCAGCCCCAGTGGATTCAAGAATGGGATATAAATATTATTTATCCTTTATTGATGACTTTACAAAGATGACATGGATATATCTTATGAAATCAAAGGAAGAGGTTTTTGGAAAATTCAAGATTTTTTTATGCCATGATAAAAAATCAGTTTAATACTACTATTAAGGCCTTGAGAACTAATAATGGATCAGAATACAAAAATGCCAATTTTGAAAACTTTGAAAACTCAACTGGACTGGATCATCAATTCAAGTGCACTGGTACACCCCCAGCAGAATGGTGTTTCAGAATGGAAAAATTGACACCTGCTTGAGGTTACTAGATCACTGATGTTCCAAATGAATGTCCCCAAAAATTTCTGGGTCGATGCTTTTATGACTGCCTGCCACTTGATAAATCAGATTCCAAACTCATTTGAAAAAAACTCAATAGAAATCCTAAAAGGGCACAAAGTTAATCTCAACTATTTTAAAGTATTTGGGTGCACAGTTTATGTTATGATTCCTAAGACTAACAGAGATAAACTTAGTCACATGGCTCAAAAATGTATCTTCTTGGGCTACGCCACAGGAAGAAAAGGATACTGATGCTATTGTCTAAAGGAAGACAAGTTATTCATATCTAGAGATGTTAGTTTTGATGAGAATGAACCATATTTCAGCCACTCAGATAACTCAACTTGGAAATAGGGGAGTTTCCATTACCATCATTGAATATCTATGATGATTTTATATATCAAGATATAAAACAGACGCCAAGTCCAGAATCGGGATCAATCACATGTGATTCTAAAGAGACAGACTATATTCAAAGCGGTGAATATTCTCAGTTAAGACAGACACAAAGGATCCCTCGGCCTCTTGGTTATCTCTCAGACTATGTCACTCACATGGCCAGTAGTGCTCTTCCCATCGGCAAACACATCTCTTATGCTTATCTGCCAAATAGGTACATGACTTATTTAAGTCATATTTCTGCTGAATACGAACCTCGTTCATATGAAGACGCTAAACATAATCATGTCTGGGGTCAAGCTATGAAAGAGGAAATAATGACACTTCACAAAAATAAAACTTGGGAAATAACTACTCTCCCAGAAGGAAAAAAGGTGGTTGGTTGTCGATGGATGTACAAAGTCAAACATAAAAGTGATGGGACGGTAGAAAGATACAAAGCCCGTTTAGTGGCCAAGGGCTACACTCAAACCCAAGGGCTCGATTATGAAGAGACTTTTGCACCAGTTGCAAAGATGAGTTCAGTTAGAATAATATTGTCTATCGCCTGCAATTTCAACTGGCCTTTATTCCAACTTGATGTAAAAAATGCCTTTCTACAAAGAGACCTAAAAGAGGAAGTATACATGAAACTCCCTCTCGGGCATCCAAGTGAAGAAAATAAATCATTGGTTTGTAAATTTCATAAGTCCATCTATGGATTGAAGCAGGTTCCCAGGACATGGCACAAAAAGCTTAGCAAAGCTCTGGAACAGTTACAATTTTTTAAAAGTGCAGTCAATAATTCATTGTTCATAAAAAGAGAAAAGGAGGATATTATTCTCATCCTTGTTTATGTAGATGATATTGTCATCATAGAGAACAATCTGACCAAAATTTCAGAAACAAAACGTGCACTCTACAGATTGTTTGATATGAAAGACCTTGATTCTCTTCGATATTTCTTGGGAATAGAGGTAGCTTATTCAAGAAAGGGAATATTTCTAACCCAAAGAAAATATGTTCTGGATCTTCTAAAAGAAACTGAAAAAAGTGGATGTAAACCAGCCAATACTCCTATTGATAGCTCCCTTAAAGTGCATGATAATCAAGGAGAACCCATTACGGACGTTCAAAGCTATCAAAGATTTGTTGGAAAGCTTATTTATCTGGCCGTCACCTGGTCAGATATCACACACACAGTCAGCTTAGTCAGTCAACACATTCAAGCTCCGCATCAAATCCACTTGAAGGTTGTTGAAAGGATCCTTCAATACTTTAAAAAAACTCCTGGGCTAGGATTATGGTACAAACAAAATGGGCACTCAAATATTGAAGGATATTTTGATGCAGATTGAGTAGGAAGCATTGATCAAAAGTCAACCACAGGATAATGTGTTTTTGTCAGTGGAAACCTGATATCTTGAAAAAGTAAAAAGTAGGGAGTGGTATCCAGATCAAGTGCAGAAGCTGAATATCAGGCCATGGCTACTACTGCAAGTGAACTCACATGGGTTAAAACGTTACTGTCTGAGATTGGAATAAAGTATGAAACTCCTATTCCAATGAGGTATGACAATCAAACTGTTATTCACATTGTGGTGAATTCAGTCTTTCATAAACGTACTAAACATGTTGAGATCGACTGTCACTTTATCAGAGAAAAATATAAAAAGGGAAAATAAGTACACCTTATACAAAAAGCTTTGAACAGCTAGCTGATGGTCTAACTAAAGGAGTTCCTAAAGATCACTTTTAGAAACTCTTAAGCAAGTGCGGTTGTCATTCTATTTACACCCCACTTGAGGGGGAGTGTTGAAAACTGATAAGTATTACAGCTGGGATTAGCTTGATGTTTATCTTATCATTGTAACCTCTCTTCCTTATTCCTTTTTGGGACCTTGGTTTCCTTTTTATCTTTTGGCTACCCAACTAACTATGGGTTTATCTCAACACCATAGAAAGATATAAATATGTAATCTGGTTTTGAGAATGCAATAAGAAAAAGATCAGCATCTGCTATTGCAGCTACATCATGGATGTAGGTCCATTGATCGAACCACGTTAAAATTTGACTCTTTGTTTTTTTTCTCTTGTTATTTTCTACATTTTTTCTGCAAATCTGGCCCCATAGATGTTTCAGCCAATGTGGTCAGTATCGTTGCAAATCGTCCTGAATCGGCGTATTCCTATTGTATCAGCAAAAAATTGATACAAATTAGACCTGAACGGGCTAATTTTAAAATAAATAAAAATTGGTTAAAATTAGTTTTTTAATATTATTTTAAAATTTTTGGATGTGTCTTTCTGTCGTTCAAAGTTGGCAGATTCAAAACTATTCAGACTTGAATCGAAATTGCCTGATTCCTCGAATCGATTCAGGGTCTAAGATGAAACTGACAACATTGATTTCAGGATAATTGGTTTGTCTGGAATAAACACTTGGACCATGTTCTCCTGGCGAAAAAATAATTTTTTGAATCTTAAATATTTATGAAATTTTGGTCCTTGATTTTCAAACCCTATGAAAATTGGTAAGTAGCTCTCTCTCTCTCTCTCTCTCTCTCTCTCTCTCTCTCTCTCTCTATATATATATATATATATATATATATATATATATAACATTTAATCAAGTTGCCATGATAATCAAGTGAATTCTTTTGTTCAATTTTTAATTTTTTTTGTTCTTCATGAAACTAACTTTACAGAACCGAATTACGTGGTTTAGTTAGTGGGAATTGGCTCTTGGATTCATCAATCACCGCACATATGTATGATTTTATGAGCCTCGAAAAATCGATGGCCTACAATGTGCAATATTTTCTCACTTCATAAATTTGTGTTTTTCATCGATAAAATATGATCCAAGAGTCTATCCCTAGCATTTGGACTACGCTGCATACATCTAGAGGTCCGGTTGAGTCAATGAGACACATACACACACACAGGAAAGGGGTGTCAGCGGACGCATGGCCTTGCGGCCTAGGCCCCTTTTTTTTTTGAAAAAATGAGTTTTAGTTGTGGTTCTGAACGAGACCTGGGGCAATAAAATGAGACTTTTTATGCACATTTTTTGTGTTGCTGATCTTGATCGCAATCAGCGGTGCACAAGTGTCAGAAAGTCATCACACTTTAAGTGTGATGATACACCCTATTCTCTCTCTCTCTCTCTCTCTCTCTCTCTCTCTCTCTCTCTCTCTCTCTCTCTCTCTATATATATATATATATATATATATATATATATATATATATATATTGGTAATGGCAACATGAACTTAAACATATGTTTTTTCCTTTTTGTTGTTGTTTTTGCATGAAACTAATACATTGGGAAAGCATTTGACAATGGCGATCGAGACCAAGTTAAACATCTATTTGTTTTCATTTTTTCCTGTTTGTTTTTGTTGTTTTTGCATGAAACTAACTTTAAAGACATTATCTACATGTTTTTCTTAGTGTGAATGAGCTCTTAGATTATCTGATTCTGATACGTTGGAATGTTTTCATAAGGCTTCAAAAATCAAAAGCTTACAATGCGCTTCTTGGGTCATAAAATGGTTTTCTTCATCAAGAAAATTGTAAGGTCGTATGGCCATAAGTGACTATTGGAGGTCATTCCAACAGTCACAATACAAGAGACATGTCTCTTGGGGGATGAAGGGATTTCTCCTAGGGTTGTGTCCCAAAACTTGAATCCTTTCATGTCTATAAATGCAGTATGAAAACATACAAACATTCACTGAAAGTAACAGTTCCGGTTACTAAAGCATTTAGAAAGAGAAGGATTGAGAGTTCAGACTCATCGGCAATTTCAAGTGTAACAACAAAGTCTCCATCCCGCTGCAAATTTGACCCCTTGCAAGGTCGTTTCCCAACATTGGTATGAAAGCAAAGGTTCGATATATCCCTATTTGTGAACGTGTGCCCCAGTCAGTATCTCATGTATTGCCTAAAAAAATCAAATAAAAAATAAGAGATTGAGGTTAGTAAAGTGTTTTTCTATTCATTCAAAGGGAAATCAAAATATCGATTGTAGAAAACCTAAATCTTTGGTACATAAAAAAATAAGAAGAAGAATTTACTTTCGTACTCGGGTCCGGTGACCAAAGACAATCCTCATAAAAAGGGTGTTGCAGTTTCGACAGAGTTCATTGAGTCTGATTTTCTGTAAAAAAAAAATATATATATAGAAAAAGAGGGTTCGGCTCCCTCTTTCCTCTCTTTCTTTTCTGAGGGGCTCGAATCGAAAGGCAAAGGCACAGAATAGTACCAAATATGTAGTTGTAGACAGGTGGTGTCGTCGGATCGGCCACCTGCAACAAGGTCGGATTTTCTCCAGGTCCTCAAAACCCTCATCGACGAAGGACCCACTCTCTGAGGATGTGCAGTGACAACTGGTCACCCTGTCCGGTGTGGTGGAGGAAGGATGTTGGGGTTAGTCATCGGGTACAATAGAGTGCGATGTGATGTCGTCGCACTGGCTATCGTATTCCATCTACAGCAACAGACAAAAACAAAAACAAAGAAAAGAAAAAGGGGGAGAAGGAAAGGGTACCTTGCCTAGATGTCATCGGACAAGCCGGAGGAGCTTGTCGGAGGTATCGATTGTCAAAAAATCTGATGTCACTCCAACGCCTCTTCAGTTGCCATTTCCCCTCTAAAACAAAAAAAAAATTAAAAGGAGAAAGGGGAAAAGGTTTTTGATTACCTAGGCATAGTAGGACAGACCAGAGGAGGTCGCCGGAAGAACCCTTGCTGGCAAACCAGCGCCGCTCCGGCGGGCTCCCCTCCTTTCTCAGAACATTTTTTTTTAAATGAATAGGAACCCTAATCGGGTTTCCTTCGTTTAACGTATAAAGCTTATTAAAAAAATCAGATTAAACCTGAAATTTATTGTAATTTCAAAAAACTATAACCGACTTTTCTGAAATTACAGAATAGTGGTTCCATTCTTTTCTATTAAACTCGAAAAATTTCATAATTACTAAAAGGCACTGATCTTTTTTGAAATTACAAAAAGAGGGTTGAATCTTTCTGTTTAACTCAAAATTTTCTATTTTGAGGTTTCTGTTTTTGTTTTTGCTTAAAAAGGGTTCTGTCTTTTTAGAAATTATAGAAAAGAGGTTTATCTTTTTTGATAAACTCATAAGTTGCAAAAATAGGTTTCTGTGATTTTTGTTTACACAGAACCTCTCACATTACTTTCTGAAATTGCAGAAAAGTGATTCTAGATTGCAGAAAACCACCTGCTACTTATCTTTGTCAAAAAATGCTTAAATTTAGCAATTTTTGTGAGTTTCTTGCATACTTAAAGATCATATTGCATGCTAAACTAGTATTAGAAGGATCAAAACTAGTATATTTATAAATATTAGTTGGAATATACTTTATTAATTCTAATATTTATTTATAATTAAGAAAATGACAAATCGAATAGTCATGGCTGAGTTATCCAAATTCGAAAAACTCAATGGAGAAAATTTTGGAATGTGGAGAAGAAAAATAGAATATCTATTGACACATGACAAGACCCTATATGTATTGAACACTGCAAAATCTTCACTAACTGATAAATTGATCGAAGAAGAGAAGAAAGTTCATAACAAGTTTATTGAAGACGATCAACTTGCTCGAGCAACTCTTCTAACATTTATGCAAGATGACCTTATCCGAGTGTTTGAAGATTTTGACACTTCAAAGAGAATGATGAAAGAAGTCAAGAAAAAGTATGATATGACTTCAGAAACCCACATTCAACTTCTTCTAGAACACCAATTAATTGGCGTAGCTATCACACCATTTTTTTTTTTTTGCTACACCCCTGTTTGCCCCCCCCCCCCCTCACATGGATCCTAGCTACGCCCCTGAGTGTGAGCCTGTATGCGGTCACCTTTCCGGCTTACGGCGAGATCAGCAGCACTGCGCCTTGGTTGCTTACTGTAGCTACGAGCACCAGGAAGATTGTTGACAGGCTTGTGCTTGGGAATGGAAGGACCTACGTGGAAAATTAAAATGCTTGTTTTATGATCAACTTTAAGGGGCATTTGCAGGGTGGCGAAGGGATTTGGTGCAGTGACAAAACTGCAAATTTCTCTAGTGGTGATTTAATGTAAGCTATGGTCAATACTGTGTGGGATTGTGTTCTGACCTGCTAAGATCCTTATTTTTGTTTGTTATACTTTGAATGTTTTAGCAAACCAATTTTGTGTACTTGAAAAATGTAAGTGATATTTTAAAAATATCATGCAAAAACTAACATCGTAAGTCACCACTTAAGCCACAAAATGTTGCAATATTTTAAAAATATCATGAAATTTTTATTAACATGTAATTATTGCATTTTTATCATGATAGTTACCTTTTTTAAAGGTTATTTTTTGTGAAAAACATGTGCTTTTATTATTATTATTTTTGTTTATCTTTATTTTCCCTCATGTGCCACAACCCATCACATGACTGCATTTGGGGTGGAGCCTACATTCTATTGTGTGGGGGCCCATGGAGTGTTGTCATGTGTTTGACTTGGAAGGATCACTTAAGAGATAACATTCTAAGGCCTATGACTGGGTCCTCTTTAAAACCCCAAGGCCTTTTCACTGTTGTCAAACCTCACAGGGCGACACCAGCCTGGCCATATCACGGTCAGCAGCTGGCCAAAGAAACTTTTAGTTTTTTAACATTTTTTCAAAAAAGTAGCTGGCCAGCCATTTTCTGACCAGTGAAAATTGGTAGGCCAAGCTTTTTTTCTTTTGTTTTAAACTTTTTTTATGAAAAATAACCATATTGTGCAACAAAAATGATGTGTTTTTCAAAAAAACCCTACAATTTTTAAAAATTTGCTGTTAACTTGAATCGCAACCTTTTGGTTGTAAAAGGACCTTTTCACCCTTCTCACATGAGAATTTTTCTTAGATATCTGATCTTCTCAAATATTCAAACATGCAAATTTCTTCATTTATTTGCTAATTTTCACTCAAATATGTGAATTTTCTCTCATATATTTGCGAATTTTCTCTCAAAATATGAGAATATGCAAATGTTTTCCCAAATATGCATTTTTACTCCCAAAATATGCCAATATTGTATTGTATTTTATGATTTTTCCCAAATGTGTACTTTTGAAGCCTCACTAAAGGCTTTAGTGGCATTTTTGAAGTATCGCTAAAGGCCCACAGTGCTTTTGAAACATCACTAAAGGCTTTAGTGGTGTTTTTGAAGTGCGGCTAAATGCCCATCCTGCTTTTAAAGTGTTGCTAAGTGCCCACTGCACTTTTGAAGTGTCAAGGCAGGAGGATGTTCCCAAATGTGTGAGGGCATTCACATATTTGGATATTTGAGAAGGAAATTCGCATTCTAAGGGTGAAAATGTTCTTTTACAGCCAAAAAGTTGTGGTTTTGGACACGGGCAGATTTTCAAAAATTGTAGAGCTTTCTCAAAAAACAAGTCATTTTTTGTTATACAGTACAATCATTTTTTGTTTTTTGTTTATATTTGGCTGGAAATGCAATTGATTTCTTACACTAAGCAAGCAAGAATGTAACTAGTTTTTTAGCAATTTCTTTTTGCGAGGTATGGCAATGAGCTAAGGGTTTATCATCCATGTATCTTAACCAGGAGGTGCGATCTCGTCACCCTTTGAATAGGTAGCCCAAAGCAATGATCCTAAAGAGCCAGATCTTGGGCTGGCTTGAGAGGAAGAAGTGGTTGTTCAAGCTCTGCTGGGTTAGAGCTGAACACATTTATTAAAAAGCGTATGTGGCAGGATTCGAACCCAGGTCACTATTAAATGAGACAATAGACACTCACTACCTTAACAACTTATTTTGTGTTCAAGTATAGAAAAATAATATATATATATATACTCTAATTTCTTTATATAACTTAGTGAACCGAGCCTAGTCAGGTTTATCGAGACTAACCTAAACTTTTTTTTCAAGCTCGTCTCATTTATTTTTTGAACGAGATCGAGCTGAGCTTAAACAGGTCAAGCCCGAGCTAGCTCGGCTGATTGTGCATCCCTAAGGTAAGTAATTAAGTTGCTACCAACTTAATTTGACCATTAACAGTTTCGAACAATGTTGTTAAAATAAAACCCAATCCACTATTTTTTTAAAGAAAGATAACTATTTATTGAGATAATCAGCATTGATTCATGATGTTCATAAAAAAATGATATAGACAAATCACATTCTTGGGTCGCACAGCCAAGCCAGACTTTTTGGGGGCATTTAATTTGTAATCTTTGCTTCCATTGGGTGGTAGCCAAGAGTGCCATTGTTGGGATAGATCCATCCCTCAACCAATCCACCTGCAACAAGTGATTCCCTCAATCGATTGAAAATTGGTGCGTGTCAATCTTTTTATTTTATAATATTTTGCTATTGTATTTAAAAACAATATTTAATGTGTAACTTTGAATGTGATTGAACCTCTAAGTCATCTTTTTTAGCGTTTCTGTATTTTCTTTTTTTAGATCATTTTTTCGGTCATTTCATTTTATTGGGTTTTTTTTATTATTTTTTTAATGTTTTAGAAATCATTAGAAAGAAAAACGATCCAAAACAATTTGGATATGATTCGAGTCTGGCTGATTTACTGAATTTAGTTTCAAAAGATATGTAAAACAAAATAAAACTTTGTAAAATAACACGGGTTCAGATTCACGATCTCCCAAGGGTGTGCACCAACTCTCCCAAGGGTTTCTTGAGAACAGTCACGCCAACGTGGGTCTTCCAAACCCGATATATCATGTGATCATCAATGCTCGTAATCCTGATTGATGTGGATCCCAAAGTTCTTTCGTTGAACTCCTTGTACGAGAAGAAATCGTTTGTGGTAAGAATTGAAGGAAGAGGGAGACCGAGAAAAAGCTCAGGTTCCACAGTATGGACGGATGGGATTCATCATGTAAATGACTTTGATTAGGCTTTGAATCAAATTTCTTAAATTAGAGTTATTTATAGTTAATTTGATTAAGGTTTTTATATGATTTTCTTTTAATCAAATTTTTTAAATTAGGGATTTTATAATTAATTTGATTAGGGGCTTCGTTGATTTGATTAGAGTTTCTTTCTTTGATTTTCTTTCATCAGTGTTTTGAATCAAATTTTTGTAATTAAGGTTTTTTATAGTTAATTTGATTAAGGAGTTTCCTGTATTTGATTAGGGCTGTTTTTTTTATCAGGATTTGAATTAGAGATTTTTTTATTTAATTTTATGATTTATTTTTCATGTAGTTTAGGTTTTTTTGTTATTTATGATTTATTGTATTTTAAGGTTTTATGATTTATTTATGGTGTTTACATTTGTATATAAAAAAAAAACAATGAATTTTTATTTTTTTTCTCAAATTACCTAAAATTTAAACATTTGAGATCCATATTCGGGGCTAAAATCTATAATTTTTCATAATTAAATCTAATATGATTTATTAAATCATTTATATATCTAAAAAATATAATTATTATTTTTCTCAAATTACTCAAAAATTTTAAAAAAAATATTTAGTTTCAATTTGAGATCCATAACCGAAGTTAAAATCCATGTTCAAACAATCGTATGGATGGACTGATCGAGTTATGCAATCTAAAATGAAGTTATCCGACCCATTATCCATGTTGTCCGCACAGGGAAACTAACAAATGTTAGACTTTAAAACACAGCTTTCGTGTACATTCAAAACAAACATTGAATGGAGTACAGTTGTTACAGAACAGACAAAACCTGGGTTCTATTTGTCTGTCCAATCATGAATAAGTCATCCAACAGACCCTCGTTGTGTGTCATCTGCACTAAAGAGTGAGAGATGTATGGCACAATATGGCGAGGAAGGATGAGGTGCAATGTGATTGCAAACTTTTAGTGTGCAACAGTACACCAAAACTATGCAATCACATTGCACCATATCTTTCCTCGAACATGGCTCTCTCTCTCTTTTATAACCAAATGCCTTCTAACTTCTCAAGACTGCAGAACTGCTATCTTATTCTCTCAAAAGCATCGTCTTATTCTCTCAAGAAAAAGTGTTTGTTCCATTGACCTTGAGAAAGCCCCATTTTCCATAAACAATGGCCTTTTTCATACGAGGAGGAGCTCCCTTCCAAGAGGGCAAAACCAATGCCCCTTGAGAAAATGGTGCAGGGCCTACATATTGGTTGCCCCAATTTTCGTATGAAAAAGGGGTTACTCTCGTAGTTACCAGAAGCACTACTATAAAGTAGGAATCATGATTCTTAGGAAGCAGAAACTGGAAGCAATGGGGAATTGCACTTTCTATGCATGAGAATTGTGATTTCCCAACAAGAGAATCTCAATTCCCATTCATGGGATTCCTGATTCCCATGTCTTAGTTTTTATTTTCATTGAAATTATAATTCTCATCTTGAAAAATTCAATTCCTCATATACAAGAATTCTAATTCTTCACCATTTGTAGTTTGATTTTGTCTAGTGCAGCTATAAGCCTTTCTTTTTCTCTTGTTCATCTCAAATAAATGCACAAATTTATATATTATGTAGAATATAATGGCTTTTGACTTTAGTCTTATTATTTTGAGTGCAAAAAAATCTTTTATTTTTTTGGATTATCATATTTATTTTGATATGTTTTTTCTATATACTATATACATGTTGGATTGTTGTGCTCTCTTAATTGTATAGTTGTTTGTTCTTTGTTTCGTAATATAGTTACATTTATTCAACAAAAAATAGCTTATCAGCCTAATTTGTATTTTTTGTGTAGCAACTTCATAGTTTTATGCATCTTATATGCTTTTTTTATTATATTACAATTACTACATTCATACCTACATTGATATAAAAACATTATCTATACATAATTAGGTATATGTTGTTAGAGGTTTGTTTTCTTAAGACACATCTATATATATAACATTATCCACTCTTGTACATTTTTTATTATTTAAAAGTTTCATATAATAGTTGATGCTTCAATTAACTGTTATTTTTAAGAATTTTATTTTAGAGAGGAAAATAATTTTATTAAGCAATTTTATGTGATGTGGTGAAACACAAAGTTAGGCCAATGAGACAGTGAAAAGATCCGATGCAATATGGTTGCACGAATATTTAATATTTGTGCATTAAGCACCTGATCACCCTCAATCTTGGGGACAAAGCCAGTCAGTTGTGGGGCCCAAGGCTTGATGGAGGGTGATCAGGTGCCTAATGCACAAATTTTGTGCCATGTGATTCAATGAGAGATCGGCCTGCAAATAAGACAAGAGTTCAGAGCAAGAGATAAAAGGAACCGTAGAGTTTATGAACCGAGACTTCAATATGTTTTTTGCAAATTTAACCTTTTTGATGCATTCGGTGTGGTCCATTTGTTAGGAGTCGATTGTTGAATCATGATCTGAAAATATAATTTTTTAAGCTTGAATATTTATGAAAATTTTGAGCCATTGATTTTTAAGCCTCAAAAGATCCTTATACATAATAATGGAATGATCCAAGGGCCTGTTTCTATAAAACTCAAGCATCTAGATCACATCCTTATGTTTAAATTTTAGAAAAAATTATAAAAAAAGCCTATGAAAATCTAGGTTCATACCAATAAACATATATATATATATATATAGTTCCATCTACGGTTTACAACTATGGGTTTCAGTGTTTCAAGCTTTTTCTTGCAAATCTGACCCCATAGACATGTTCAACAAGATTTATTTGCTAGGAATAGGGTGCCGGGTCATATTTTTTAATAAAAAAATACAATTTCACAAGCTTTCAAATTTTATAAAAAAAATTGGTTGCTGATTTTGGAAGCTTTATAAAAGTCTGCTCCGTTGAAGTAATCAGATTATCCAAGACCTGATTCATACTAAACAAACCATGTAAATCACATTCATAGAGAAAAGGAACCAAAAAAATAAATAAATTTAAAGAAAAACCAAAACTATTCATCCCTTACTGCTCAAGTTGGAAGAAACACACTCACATATATACTGTCTAACCAAAGAAAGGTCCAAAATCTACAGCTGATGATAATCAACTGTGTTCTTTCTCTAAAAATTGAGTTTTTCATCAATCAAACTTTATATATTAGATTTTTATATTAAATTTAATGAGCAACATATTTTGGATTATGAATTTTTAATGTTTAGATGTGTTTTTGAAAGCATTAAATATCAATGACCCACAATATTTTGTAATCTAAAGTTTTTAATTCATTATGAGCCATCAATTGTTTACGTTTAGAAAAAATGTGCCGACCTCATGTAAGGCATATTTCTTACTAAATAATTTATAAAGCAAATATATAAGATTCGATCAATGAGATGCTCAAGCATTGGAGAAGGAGAGTTATCCGATCCTCATTAGTTGTAGATTTTAGACTTTTTTTGTTGGACTGTTCCCCTTCTATAGATAGATATAGAGAGAGAAATACATTCCATAGGCCCCCTTTTTAGTTAGGTCTCGTTAAGCTCCTTGAAAAATCATAGTTTTAAGCATTTTTTTTCTCATGTCTAACACCGTAGATGTGATCTATAGGTTTCGTTTAGTGAGAACCAGCTTTTGGATAGCCGGAATCTGACCTGTATGCAGGTTTTTCCGATTAAAAATCAATGGCTACGAAGGTACCAAATTTTTTTAGCTCATAAAATCATGCTTTTTCTTTTAAAAAACATGATCCAAGAGTTGATTCTCAGTAAATCCATCATGATAAACACATCTAATGGTTCAGATCTGTCATAAAACACTTAAAACCTATAGGGTAAAATGGGGCAGAATGAGAAACGGGACCTAATATATTCAGCTCTCTCTCTCTCTCTCTCTCTCTCTCTCTCTCTCTCTCTATATATATATATATATATATATATATATATATATATAGTAGAGCATAAGTGTTTGAGCAAAAAAAACAATGTTGTCTGTATCGGTTTCGATCCTGAATCGTTGGGCTGTCGATTCAGCTGTATCGGGCTGCCCGATACTGATACTCAGCTGAATCATTCTGTATCGGCTAAAAATAATAAAAAAATATTATGGACACGTGTTAAAATCATTAAATTGATTTAAAAATAATATTCAAAAATAATTTTTGGTAATTTTTATATTTATTAAAAAAATAGCCGAATCAGCCCTGCAGCATATCAAAATTCTGCCGATACTGATAACATTGAATTGTTTAACACGATGAAGACGCTTACTATATCATGCAAAACCTATATGTTATGCAAAATTATACACTAGTTCACTTGGTTTAATTCGGATGGCAGAATAGACATTCTATGGCACATATATGTTGGATTACCTAACTTTAAAATCCTTCTGTACACGTATATCCACTGAAAGTCAAATTCTAGTCTGTCTGTCCAGCCCACAGTTTGTTGTACGACTTTCGTCTGGATATAGTACATCACTAGCAGTACAACGATTAGGACCCCCAATTATCTTCTCTATATTCAGAAGTTTATGCCAAACGGCATGAATCATGGTGTTTAATATATGGGGCCACTTTTTTTCTATTTATTATTATAAAAACGCTATCCGGACTGGAGACCTAGGGCAGTGGACAGGCGGGTGCGGGGGACAAGGACTTTACCTCCACACTGTCTCAAAATTCTGAGCCTCCATCCCTGCACTGGTTTTGATTTTCACTTTCATCTAGGCCTCCATCCCGGTTTATGTCCTCCATCCCAAGTCCAAATGGGGGGCAAGGCGGGGCGGGCCCGTTTCTCCTCGATCCATTGCCATAAAGGCATTTTAGTTATTTTACTACATTTTAGTTATTTTATTAACACGGATCAAGAACTGGCCCGGGGGCAGGGTGGGGGAAAGCGTAAGTCCATTGCCGCCTTCATCTCCACACGGGTTTTGATTTTAACCTTCATCCCAGCCTTCATCTCCACACGGGTTTGATTTTAACCTTCATCCCCGTTTCATGTCCTCCATCCCCAATCCCAATGGGGCGAGGCAGGGTGGGCCTCATTTTTCCCCCATCCACTGCCATCCTTAGTAGTTGCAAATAGGGGTGTCAATGGGTCGGATTTACTTGGATCAGACCTGGACCAAACCCTATAGGGTTTGGGTATGGTGACAAATAAGAAGACCCGAGTTCAGACCCAATGGTTCGGTTAATACATGGACTTGGGTATAGTTTGTGAAATTTCATATGAGACCCGGGCCCGACCCGACTTTCGATCAAGACCTGCAATTTTTCAATGATAAAAAATATTATTTTACCGGGTATGGTCTGAGACTGGTTCATGTAGTTTTTACGGAGTTCGGGTATGGTTTCTCTTATAGTAAACCCGATTAGACTTGAGTCTGGACTCAATACCATACCCGAAAATATGTTTCAAGTCTAGTTCTACTTGAGTCCTAACCAAACTGGACTCATTGACACCCCTAGTTGCAGTCTTTCTTGGTAACCTAAAAATTTGGTGAGCTTAACCACCCCCCCCACCCCCTTTCCTCCTGTGAGTCACCTTGCTTTGTCTTGATGCCTATGAGATTTGACATTAGACTGCCCACCTAGTGGTCTAGGACCATTTTCACTACAATTGACCATACGAATCTGTTAATCCCCTTACTATTGTTGGCCCTTTATGTAGAATGACAATTGGGACTCAGGGCTAGGGCTTGACCTTGGTCAGGCACTGAAAAATCAGGTGAGACAGGTTCATGCTTTGGGTGCGATATTTACTCATTATTAACATTGGATGGCACTTGAGTAGGGCCAAGAAACAGGCGGAGTCACTTGTAGCTCAGCTCGAGTTCGGTTCGTAAGGAGCTCGTTTAAACTTGTATATAGACTTGGAAAGCTGAACATTATCAATAGGTGTTCAGCTCCACTCCGTTTTCTTTTTTTTCTAATTGGCAAACTGGGGTTAGGCATACCGCTACCAATTATACAACCATACCATTAGGATTTGAACTTGCAACGTTCCAACATAAGATGACCGGCACTCACTGGTCCTACCAGACAAGGGGAGCCTCCAGTTGGTTCCACTTGACTTTTAGTAACAAGATGTATTTAATTTATATATATCTTACAAGTGTAAGACATTATTGAAGCATTTAGTTTGCAAACAATGGGTTTACAATTCTATTACTTTGAGCTTTGAAACTATTAGTGTCAGGTCTGAGACAATGTATTTTTTATGTAAACAAGCCAGCCCGAGCTCATTATGGGATGGGCTCAAACTCACCTCGGCTCACACAAGAATGAGCCAAGCTTGAATACTTCAAGCTCCATTCAGGTTGTTTACCAGCCCTACACATTATGAGCCATAACGAATTATATATTTTATTACTGATTAAATTAGCCCTTTATCTCTAACATGTTAAACTCATTTTCTAGACTTGATGTAAGTTATTATTTATTTTTATTAACAGGGAAACTACCCTAGGAACGGAGACCTCGTGGTGCTGTCTATGCCTATGCCTGCCTTACAGTCGCTGTCCCGATGGTGTAAAACTGTCGCTCACCCCTCTCTCTCTCTCAGAGAGTCGCCTTGCTTCGGCAAAATCCAAGGAGGTAACACTCATGTAAATGGAACCTTGATTGCCTACCTAGTGGCCAAGGCCCCCTCCCACTGCGCCTAACCCCTTGGGGCTAAGTTGTTACTAATTTAGATTATTATGTTGAACATCAACATCCTACCCCCATAATCAGACCCGGATTTCTTCTGAAATGGCAGTTTCCTTTTTTTATTTCAAGTTGGTTGCAGTTGACTTTATAACGCATCTAACAAGGTGAAATGAGATTATTTAAACCTTTCAACTCTCTTCGTATACTCAGCCATTCATACTCAGAGAGAGAGAGAGAGAGAGAGAGAGATGGACATGCCAGGGATGAACATGACCAACACCACAGCAGCAGCAACCAAGAAGAAGGTGGCCATGCACATGGCCTTGTATTGGGGTAAGGATGTGTGGGTGCTGTTTGCAGACTGGCCAGGGGACAGCCTAGGCCAATACATATTGTCATTGATCGTGACTTTCTTGGGAGCAGTTTTGGTGGAATGGCTAGCCTTCTACAAGGTCAACCGGCCTGGGCTCAAGCCCATCTCAAATGGGTTCTTGCAGGCAGTGGTCTATGGTGTGCGTATTTTCTTTGCATACTGTGTGATGCTTGCAGTCATGTCCTTCAATTTGGGAGTGTTGATAGTCGCTGTTGTTGGGCATGGTGTGGGCTATTGGCTGTTTGGAACTCAGGCTTTCAAGAAGGCACCTGTGGAGTCCACTACAAAGGATGGTGGCCAGTGCTGCTGATCCTTATGATGATGGTTTCTAAGGTAGAGATGAGTACATGATGTATATGTCCTAATGGTGCCTCTGTTTCCGTTCTTTCATTTTTGTGTGGGTGTGTAAACATGTGTCTGTGTTGTTCATGTCTGCTTGTGCTTTGATGTATGTAAGTTGCTCTTGTATTGGTTTGGTGACTTTCTGAGTTGTGGTGGTTGGGTATTAGGTTGTTGGTCTTTGCTTTGGAATGGGGGTGTGGTTTGTGGGTTTGGCTGTTTGACAATTACATAGCAAAAATGAAAGATAAAGATGACTTTGCTTCGGTTTGGAGTGTGGCTTTCAAGAAGGCATCTTCGACCTTGCCATAAGGAATGTCACCTATGATTTTCAAACCTGTGACATCCTATCAACTTTGTGGCATTCACAAGTAGCCCTACCAGATGACTATTATGGTTCTTTCAGTCTTTCTTAAGCTTGCACTAGCAGGAATGGCCTGCCTTGCCTCTTTTGGACATGAAACAAAGAATGAACTGGGGATGAAAGTTGAAATCAAAACCAGGATGGAGACGGAGATGGACTTTACTCAGTTCCTTATCTTTATTAAAAAAAATTATTATTATACCCTTTTATATATATGTATATACAACTCTTTTTCAAATCTCTCCTCTCTTTTTGCTTTCCTTCACCGCACGACTTTTCATTTCTCTCTTCTCACAGAAGGCAATAGTAGCAGAAAAACCAGAAAAACAGGGCCAAGCCCCGCCTTTAAAATCAAAACCCATGCGAAGATAAAAGGCAAAATTTTGAAATAGGGCCGGGTTGGAGGCATTGTCACCCGCCTACTCCCTTGTCCACTGCCATCCTTAATCATAACACCGCATTCTATGCAGCCCACAGCTACAAATAAGCCTCACATGAAATGCTGTCATGTGATTGTCTGTGTCCTATATGTAACTGTGGGTCCCACATGACAGCATTGTATGGGACCCACATCTAGGATGTAATTTTGTTGACTTTATCCGGAAGATTAAACACCCAGACGTCCGTACCACTCGGTGGAAATGAACATGGTAGCATCCGTACCACCCAAACAGGTCATGCTGAACATAAGGGTTTTTGCTCGTGCCGACATCGTGGCCGTCTGTTTGCATCTTGGATGAATGCCACGTGGTTTTGTTGATTTTTGAGCTTTTTAAAATGCAAATCGGATGGCCGAGCAAAAACGCTCATGTTCAGCATGACCTGATCTGCTTGCGTTTGCAGATAGTTGATTTTGGTAAAGAACAACTTTTTCAATTGGCCTATGTGCACAAGTGGGACATGGCTGTGACGTGATGAACTAATCGGGAAGCGTTGAATAACAATATTGTGGTTTTGTTGCATAGCAGAGTTACAAGTTGTGTTTGAGATTAAAGCTGTCTAGGGCACCCATGTTGCCATAAAGTAATCCATAATGGGTGTGAATATTTAGAACCAAGCTCATGGCTTGGAGAAAGCCATTAATTAGGCGCCGTCTGGGAGCAGCGACGTTTAGTCCTGGACGAATCTAAACAAACTCTACATTGTGGTTGTATTTCGTACATTCAATCTTGAGAGAGAGGTGACGTTTAGTCCTGGATGAAATTGGAGCCTTTCAGCAGTGGATAATGTGTTTGCCATTCTTAGAAGCCATTAAGGGTGTTGCCATTCAGTATTAAAACAAATGAGAAGAAATAATGAGCAGGACGAATACAGTTTCCAATTATAGATGGGACAATCACCAAGGACCGTTATGACAGCTGAGTGCAACTGCGGAAGAGCTAAAACTTCACACAGCTGAACCTGATTAAACTATCAGAAAAATATCGTGGAAGGTTTAAATTGACAAGGAGGGTGTTGTGTGTTCTCCCGGAGCACAAATTTGAGCGTTTCAGTGTGTACGGAGGAATATCTTGGGACCCATGAGAATTCATATGTCAATGTTGCTCACGATGACTTTATAATAAAATAATATATAAAAAAGGTAGATATGCTTTTGACGGAAATGTCTTCCTACTCCTCGTTAATAGATTTGTATGTTCCGCCTTTGTTTTTAGCTTGTGTTATAATACATGGCCACCTTCTCGTTCCTGCCTGATGAGTTGTAGAGCTTGATTCATAGTTTTTTTCCTTACAGAAGGGGGGTGTTCAGGGTTTTCCCCCGATGCAGGTCCAGAGCATGAATTTTTGGGTGAAATTTTTTTTCTTGGACCCGACTTGTTTAGGTTTAGGGTTGTTGCCCTTGCCTTGTATAAATTATTTCTTTTCTTTCTCTCTTGTAACTGTTGAAAAGACCAATAAGATTTCTCTATGGGCGGCTATGATTTTTTTTTACTCTTTTTCTAGTTTGAGAGAAAGTTTTTTTCACGTAAATCTGTGTGATCCTCTTCTTTGTTGTTTGATTTTTCTTATTTTTTCATTTTCTTGCTTGAGTGTTTCCTGACACTGTCTTGTGTAGAAATTAGATCACAGAGTAACAATTTACAATAGAAATCAGATCAGAAAGTAGCAATTTAATGTATAGATCAGATAAGAGAGTAGCGATTTACAGTAGAAATCAAACCAGAAAGTAGCGATTTACAGTATAAATCAGATGAGAGAGTAGTGATTTACAGTAGAAATCAGATCAGTGAGTAATGATTTGCAGTAAAAATCTGATCAGAGAGTAACAATTTATAGTAGAAATCAGATAAGAGAGTAGCGATTTAGAGTAGGAATTTGATTTGTACTGTAAATCGCTACTCTCTGATTTGATTTCTACTGTAAATCACTACTCTCTGATCTAAGTTCTACTGTAAATTGCTACTCTCTGATTTGATTTCTACTATAAATCGCTACTCTCTAATCTCATTTCTACTATAAATCGCTACTCTTTGATTTGATTTTTATTATAAATCATTACTCTCTTATCTTATTTTTACTATAAATCACTACTCTCTGATATGATTTTTACTGTAAATCGCTACTCTCTGATTTGATTTATATTATAAATCGCTACTGTCTGATCTGATATCTACTATAAATTGCTACTCTCTGATTTGATTTCTACTATAAATCTCTACTCTCTAATCTGATTTTTACTTTAAATTGTTACCCTCTTATCTGATTTTTATTATAAATCGCTACTCTCTTATCTGATTTCTACTGTAAATCGCTACTCTCTGATCTGAATTCTACTGTAAATCGTTACTCTCTTATCTGAGTTTTATTGTAAATCGCTACTCTCTTATCTGATTTTTACTGTAAATCGCTACTCTTTGGTCTGATTTCTACTATAAATTGTTACTCGCTCGTCTGATTTTTACTGTAAATCGCTATTCTTTGATTTGATTTCTACTGTAAATTGTTACTCTCTTATCTGGTTTTTACTGTAAATTGCTACTCTCTTATCTGATTTCTACTGTAAATTGTTACTCTCTGATCAGATTTTTACTGTAAATTGCTACTTTCTTATTTGATTTATACTGTAAATTTCTACTCTCTTATCTGATTTTTACTGTAAATCGTTACTCTCTGATCTGATTTCTATTGTAAATCGTTACTCTCTTATCTGATTTCTAATGTAAATCGCTACTCTACTTAGTTCGACGCTGCCACCATTATCTCTGTTATAAATTGCTCTTCTCTGTCTACTCAGTTTGATGCTTGTGCCCTGGTATCATGATGAATAATAAACAGAATGTTGATTCTTTTGGTAGTTCAACTATTTCTCACAAACAGACGACGACAAAGGGTACTCCGGTGATAATAGACGATGACGACGGTAAAGGGTGCTCTAGTGGTAGCAGACGACGACAAAGGGTGCTCTGGTGATAATAGACGATGACGATGGTAAAAGGTGCTCTAGTGGTAGCAAACGACGGTAAAGCGTGCTCTGGTGGCAGCAAATTACGATAAAAAGTGCTCTGACGACAACAGACGACGTTAAAGGGTGCTCTGACAACAACATACGATGGCAAGGGGTGTGTCGTCAAATGAAGCTCCTGTTACAGCAGATGGTGCATCGTCAAAGGGTGATCCAGAACGTTTAGGGTGACATATTACGAGGAGCTCCTGTTAAAGCAGAGGAGTTTACTCCTTAGGGCAAAAAATGATGATGATTTTAACCATTTTTGGCGGAAGAACATTTTTATCCTTTGCTCAAAACATCGTTTTATGACTCTAATGGCAAAAAAGGGTACTTAAGTCTTTGCAAACACACTGGACTCCGATGTTAAGTGATGCCAACATACATGGGGAAACGAGCCCCACATGCTTACATACGTGGCGCTCATTCAAACCCAAGAACATGTACCTGCGTGTTCCGGAGGGGAACATATAACCTGCTTCAGGTTTCTGATGAGGGTGACAAGCTGGTAGGTGCCCTCCTGGAAAAGATCCCTATCCTGGTCCCACCCATCCCCTATCATCATACTTTTTTTAGGGCCTCATTGGTTCTGGTCAATTTGATCAAATCTCAGCATGGTCCATTTAATAGGAATCGGCCCTCAATCATGTTCTTTTTATGTTAAAACTTGTTTTTCCGTGCAGAGAAACTTGTGTGCCTTGTTGGCCACAAGTTAGATTATGATGATTCACTCAACTGATGATTCAAATGAATATAGGGGCGCACACAGTTGGTTCCACTTGACTTTTAGTAACAAGATGTATTTAATTTATATATATTTTACAAGTGTATGACATTACTGAAGCATTTAGTTTGCAAGCAATAGGTTTACAATTCTATTACTTTCAGCTTTGAAACTATTAGTGTCAGGTCTGAAACAATGTGTTTTTTATGTAAACAAGCCAGCCCGAGCTCATTATGGGATGGGCTCAAACTTAGCTAGGCTCACACAAGAATGAGCCGAGCTTGAATACTTCAAGCTCCATTCAGGTTGTTTACCAGCCCTACACATTATGAGCCATAACGAATTATATATTTTATTACAGATTAAATCGGCCCTTTATCTCTAATATGTTAAACTCATTTTCTAAACTTGATGTAAGTTATTATTATTTTTTTTATCAAGAACAGGAAATCTACCCTAGGAACGGAGACCTATTGGTGCTGTCTATGCCAGCCTTAGTTACAGTCGCTGTCCCGATGGTGTAAACCTGTCGCTCACCCCTCTCTCTCAGAGTAGCCTTGCTTAGGCATAATAGAAGGAGGTAACACTCATGAAAATGGAACCTTGATTGCCTACCTAGCGGCCAAGGCCCCCCTCCCACTGCACCAAACCCCTTGGGGCTAAGTTACTAATTTAGAGATTATTATGTTGAACATCAACATCCTACCCCCCTAATCAGATACGGATTTCACTTGGAATGGCAGTTTCCTTTTTTTTATTTGGAGTTGGTTGCAGTTGACTCTATAACGCATCTAACGAGGTGAAATGAGATTATTTAAACCTTTCAACTCTCCTCGTATACTCAGCCATTCATACTCAGAGAGAGAGAGAGAGATGGACATGCCAGGGATGAACATGATCAACACCACAGCAGCAGCAACCAAGAAGAAGGTGGCCATGCACATGGCCTTGTATTGGGGTAAGGATGTGTGGGTGCTGTTTGCAGACTGGCCAGGGGACAGCCTAGATCAATACATATTGTCATTGATCGTGACTTTCTTGGGAGCAGTTTTGGTGGAATGGCTTGCCTTCTACAAGGTCATCCGGCCTGGGCTCAAGCCCATCTCAAATGGGTTCTTGCAGGCCGTGGTCTATGGTGTGCGTATTTTCTTTGCATACTGTGTGATGCTTGCAGTCATGTCCTTCAATTTGGGAGTGTTGATTGTGGCTATTGTTGGGCATGGTGTGGGCTATTGGCTGTTTAGAACTCAGGCTTTCATGATGGCACCGGTGGAGTCCACTACAAAGGATGGTGGCCAGTGCTGCTGATCCTTATGATGATGGTTTCTAAGGTAGAGATGAGTACATGATGTATATGTCCTAATGGTGCCTCTGTTTCCGTTCTTTTATTTTTGTGTGTGGGTGTGTAAACATGTGTCTGTGTTGCTCATGTCTGCTTGTGCTTTGATGTATGTAAGTTGCTCTTGTATTGGTTTGGTGACTTTCTGAGTTGTGGTGGTTGGGTATTAGTTTGTTGATCTTTGCTTTGGAATGGGGGTGTGGTTTGTGGGTTTGGCTGTTTGACAATTACATAGCAAAAATGAAAAATAAAGATGACTTTGCTTCTGTTTGGAGTGTGGCTTTTGGATTTTTTTGTTAATTACATAGCAAAAATGGAAAATAAAGATGACTGCTTTTGACCTTCAAAGATTTTTTCTTTTTCTTTTTATCATGTAGGATGGGGAAACCATCATTGAAATCAGTGACCTAATCACGCTAGAGGTCTGCTATACTTACGATCACTGTTCCTACAGTGTCAACCTGTGGCGAACCCCTTGCCCCTTGGAGTCGCCAAGCTTCGGCTGAGCAAGGGCTTATCCCTTACCTCCCTTAATGAAAGGGGCTGATGCTTATGAAAACCTTGACCACTTATCTAGTGGCCAAGGCCCCTTCCACTGCACAATCCCTTGGGACTTGAACTTCATAGTTAAATTTCATTTTTAGACGGGAGATTGATGTGGTGTTGGATCCTGCAGGATTTGTTTTGGTTTTCAGGATTTTGACATCAGGGAAAGCCTCCCAAGATTTTTTTTCTTCTTTTATATAAGCAATAGAATTTTTTTGAAATATATGTGAAAAATTGGTAAATTCATAATGAAAAGGAAACATAAGAGGGAAACTGTTTTAAAATTTTGAAGAAAATTAAAATAACCCAAGAATGAGCTATATTTGGGTTAAAATCATGATGAATTTACAATATATTGATAATTTGGCAATGACTTGAATTAATTGCGTGTTTGTCTGCAGTGAACTTATCGTGATAAATTCAAATATGTCAGTTATGTTTCTGACAATGGTTCATAAGAACGTGAGTAGTAGCATACAACTGCTGCCTTACTGTCAAAATTTGTTGGTATGCATGGCCTGGATGGAAATTTGTTTTTGGATAATCCAAGGAAATCCCCCTTCACTGACGGTACATTCACTAGCCTTTATTGGTAAAACTCTTAAAGGCCCCTCTGCTTACCGGGGAGTACACCCAGTGCCAACCAGCTTCTACCTTGCCATAAGTAATGTCACCTATGGTTTTCAAACTTGTGACATACTATCAACTTAGTGGCATTCACAAGTAGGCCTACCAGATGAACGGCTATTATGGTTCTTTCAGTATTTCTTAAGCTTGCACTAGCTGGAATGGCCTGCCTTGCCTTTTTTTGGACTGGGGATGAAGGAGATGAAACAAAGAATGAATTGGGGATGAAAGTTAAAATCAAAACCAGTGCAAGGATGGAGGCCGGGATGGACTTTACTCAGTTCCTTATTTTTATTAAAAAAAATTATTATTATACCCTTATATATATATATATATATATATATATATATATATATATATATATATATATATATATATATATATATATATATATATATAACTCTTTTTCAAATCTTTCTCTTTTTTGCTTTCCTTCACCGCGCCACTTTTCATTTCTCTCTTCTCCTTCCTTTAACGAGAGAAGGCAATAGTAGCAGAAAAACCAGAAAAACAGGGCCAAACCCCGCCTTTAAAATCAAAACCCATGCTAAGATAAAAGGCAAAATTTTGAAATAGGTCGGGGTTGGAGGCCTTGTCACCCGCCTACTCCCTGGTCCACTGCCATCCTTAATCCCAAGACAGCATTCTATGCAGCCCACAGCTACAAATAAGCCTCACATGAAATGCTGTCATGTGATTGGCTGTGTTCTATGTAGCTGTGGGTCCCACATGACAGCATTGTATGGGACCCACAGCTAGGAAGGAAATTTGCTGACTTTATTGGGAAGATTAAACACCTAATCGTCCGTACCACTCGGTGGAATCATGTCATGCTGAACATGAGCGTGTGGTTTTGCTGATTTTTGAGCTTTTTAAAATGCAAATCCGATGGCCACGATGTCGGCATGAGCAAAAACGCTCATGTTCAGCCTGACCTGATCTGCTTCCGTTTGCATAGGGTTGATTTTGGTACTGTCGTAAAGTACAACTTTTTCAACTCGTCTATGTGCACAAGTGGGACATGGCTGTGACGTGATGAACTAATCGGGAAGCGTTGAATAACAATAGTGTGGTTTTGTTGCATAGCAGAGTTACAAGTTGTGTTTGAGATTAAAGCTGTCTAGGGCACCCATGTTGCCATAAAGTAATCCATAATGGTTGTGAATATTGAGAACCAAGCTCATGGCTTGGAGAAAGCCATTAAATAGGCGCCAGCGACGTTTAGTCCTGGACGAATCTAAACAAACTCTGCACTGTGGTTGTATTACATACATTCAATCTTCAGAGAGAGAGAGAGGTGACGTTTAGTCCTTGATGAAACTGGAGCCTTTCAGCAGTGGATAATGTGTTTGCCATTCTTAGAAGCCATTAATTAAGGGTGTTGCCATTCATTACTAAAACAAATGAGAAGAAATAATGAGCAGGACGAATACAGTTTCCAATTATAGAGGGGATAATCACCATGGACCGTTATGATAGCTGAGTGCAGCTGCAGAAGAGCTAAAACTTAACACAGCAGAACCTGATTAAACTATCAGAAAATAATCGTGGAAGGTTTAAATTGACAAGGAGGGTGTTGTGTGTTCTCCCTGGAACACAAATTTGCATGCTTCGGTGTGTACGGAAGAATATCTTAGGACCCGCAATAATTCACATATCAATGTTGCCCATGATGACTTTATAATAAAATAACATATAAAAAAGGTAGATATGCTTTTGACAAAAATGTCCTATTGTAAGATAGATATGCGTTGGATAAAAATATCATCTCGCTCTTCGTTAATAGATTTGCATGTTCCGCCTTTGTTTTTAGTTTGTTTTACAATACATGGCCACCTTCTCATTCCTGCCTGAAGAGTTGTGGAGCATGATTCATAGTTTTCTCCCTTACATAAGGAGGGTTCGGGGGTTTCCCCCGGCACGGGTTTAGAGCGTGAATTTTTCGGTGAACAAATTTTTCTTGGACCCGACTTGTTTAGGTTTAGGGTTGTCGCCCTTGCCTTGTATAAATTCTTTATTTTCTTTCTCTCTTGTAATGGAGGAAGAGAGCAATAAGATTTCTCTTTAGGCGGCTGTGGTTTTTTTTACTCTTTTTCTAGTTTGAGGAAAAGTTTTTTTACGTAAATATGTGTGTCCCTCTTCTTTGTGGGTTGATTATTCTTGTTTCTTTGTTTTCTTGTTTGAGCATTTTCTAACACTGCCTTATGTAGAAATCAGATCAGAGAGTAACAATTTATAATAGAAATCAGATCAGAGAGTAGCGATTTACAGTAGAAATCAGATAAGAGAGTAACGATTTATAGTAGAAATCAAATCAGAGAGTAACGCTTTACAGTACAAATCAGATGAGAGAGTAGCGATTTATAGTAGAAATCTGATAAGCGAGTAGTGATTTATAGTAGAAATTTGATTTGTATTATAAATCGCTACTCTCTAATTTGATTTTTATTGTAAATCGCTACTCTCTGATCTAATTTCTATTGTAAATCGTTACTCTCTGATTTGATTTCCATTGTAAATCGTTACTCTCTGATTTGATTTCCACTGTAAATCGTTACTCTCTGATCTAATTTCTATTGCAAATCACTACTTTCTGATTTGATTTCTACTGTAAATCGCTACTCTCTTATCTGATTTCTACTATAAATCGCTACTCTCTGATCTGATTTCTACTATAAATCGTTACTCTCTGATTTGATTTATATTGTAAATCGCTATTCTCTTATCTGATTTCTACTATAAATCGCTATTCTCTTATCTGATTTCTACTGTAAATCGCTACTCTCTGAACTGATTTCTACTATAAATCGCTACTCTCTGATCTTATTTCTACTGTAAATCACTACTCTCTTATTTGATTTTTACTATAAATCATTACTCTTTTTTGTGATTTCTATTATAAATCGCTACTCTCTTATCTGATTTTTACTGTAAATCGCTACTATCTGATCTGCTACTATAAATCGCTACTCTCTCATCTGATTTCTATTGTAAATCGCTACTCTCTGATTTGATTTCTACTGTAAATTGCTACTCTCTTATCTAATTTTTACTATAAATTGCTACTCTCTTATCTGATTTCTACTCTAAATCGCTAGTCTTTGATCTAATTTCTACTATAAATCGCTACTCATTGATTTGATTTCTACTGTAAATCGCTACTCTTTTATTTGATTTTTATTATAAATCGCTACTCTCTGATCTGATTTCTACTGTAAATCGTTACTCTCTTATCTGATTTCTATTGTAAATCGCTACTCTACTCATTTCAATACTGTCACCATTATCTTTATAGTAAATCACTCTTTTTTGTCTACTCAGTTCGATGCTTGCACCTTAGTATCATGGTAAATAATAGACAAAATACTGATTCCTCTGGTAGTTCAACTATTTCTCACGAACAGACGATCACAAAGGGTGCTCTGACGATAATAGACAACGGTGATGACAAAGGGTGCTCTAGCGACAGCAGACCACGGTAAAGGGTGCTCTGACGGCAACAAACGATGACAAAGGGTGTGTCATCAAAGGGAGTGCCTTTTACAGCAGATGGTGCATCGTCAAAGGGTGATCCAGAACGTTTAGGATGACATATTATGAGGAGCTCTTGTTAAAGCAGAGAAGTTTACTCCTTAGGGCAAAAATGATGATGATTTTAAACCTTTTTGGCGAAAGGACATTTTTGTCCTTTACTCGAAATGTCATTTTATGGCACTAATGGTGAAAAAGGGTACTTAAGTCTTTGCAAACACCCCAAACTCTGATGCTAAGTGATGCCAATACACACAGGGAAACGAGCCGCACATGCTTACATACGTGGTGCTCATTCAGACCCGAGAACACATATCTGTATGTTTCGAGGGGGAACATATAACCTGCTTCGGGTTTCTGATGAGGGTGACAAGCTGGTAGGTGCCCTCATCAAAAAAAGCCCTAACATGGTGCCACCCATTCCCTATCGTCATACTTTTTTTTAGGGCCTCATTGGTTCTGGTTATTTTGATCAAATCTCACCCGTAGATTCTGCATAATTCATTTAATAGGAATTGGCCCACAATCATGTTCTTTTTATGTTAAAACATCTTTTTTTAAGTAGAGAAACTTGTGTGCCTTGTTGGCCACAAGTTAGATTCTGATGATTCATTCAACTGATGATTCAAATGCTGATTCAAATGAACATAGGAGCGCACCCAGTTGGTTCCACTTGACATTTAGTAACAAGATGTATTTAATTTATATATATTTTATAAGTGTATGACATTATTGAAGCATTTAGTTTGCAAGCAATAGGTTTACAATTCTATTACTTTCAGCTTTGAAAGTATTATTGTCAGGTCTGAAACAATGTATTTTTTATGTAAACAGGCCAGCCCGAGGTCATTATGGGATGGGCTCAAACTCACCTCGGCTCACACAAGAATAAGCCAAGCTTGAATACTTTATGAGCCATAACGAATTATATATTTTATTACAAATTAAATTAGCCCTTTATCTCTAATATGTTAAACTCATTTTCTAGACTTGATGTAAGTTATTATTTTATTTTTATTAAGAACAGAAAATCTACCCTAGGAACGGAGGCCTATTGGTGTTGTCTCTGCCTGCCTTACTTACAGTCGTTGTCCCGATGGTGTAATCATGTCACCCACCCCTCGCTCTCAAAGAGTCGCTTTGCTTAGGCATAATGAAAGGAGGTAACACTCATGAAAATGGAACCTTGATTGCCTACCTAGCGGCCAAGGGCCCCTCCCACTACACCAAACTCCTTGGGGCTAAGTTGTTACTAATTTAGATTATTATGTCGAACATCAACATCCTACCCCCATAATCAGATACGGATTTCTTCTAGAATGGCAGTTTCCTTTTTTTATTTTGAGTTGGTTGCATTTGACTCTATAACACATCTAACGAGCTGAAATGAGATTATTTAAACCTTTCAACTCTCCTTGTATACTCAGCCATTCATACTCAGAGAGAGAGAGAGAGATGGACATGCCAGGGATGAACATGACCAACACCACTGCAGCAGCAACCAAGAAGAAGGTGGCCATGCACATGGCCTTGTATTGGGGTAAGGATGTGTGGGTGTTGTTTGCAGACTGGCCAGGGGACAGCCTAGACCAATATATATTGTCATTGATTGTGATTTTCTTGGGAGCTGTTTTGGTGGAATGGATAGCCTTCTACAAGGTCAACCGGTCTGGGCTCAAGCCCATCTCAAATGGGTTCTTGCAGGTCGTGGTCTATGGTGTGTGTATTTTCTTTGCATACTGTGTGATGCTTGCAGTCATGTCTTTCAATTTGGGAGTGTTGATTGTGGTTGTTGTTGGGCATGGTGTGGGCTATTAGTTGTTTGGAACTCAGACTTTCAAGAAGGCACCTGTGGAGTCCACTATATAGGATGGTGGCATGTGTTGTTGATCCTTATAATGGATTCTAAGGTAGAGATGAGTACAACTTTCGTGATCATTGCAAAAATTTTCCTTTTCCCTTTTTTTTCTTTCCTCTTCCTTTTCCTTTCTTACCTTTTTCCCTTTTTGAAGGGGAAAAAGAAAAGAAAAAAGAGAGAGGAGAAAGAAACAAAGAAAAGAAACCCTTTTGCAAGGTCTCACTTGACCTTTATTTGAAAAAGATTTTAGAAATTTAACTCGCCTTCATTTTTGAAATATTTGCAGGAAAATATGGAGAGAAAGGATTCGCTCGTCGATACGAGGTTCAATCATTCCTGCCGCCTTTACCAGGGGTAATCGTACAAAAAATCGAATTAATTCCTTTTGCTTTGCCTAAATTTGTCTAAATGATTATTCTGAAATTCTAAAATGCACATAGGGTCATGCTTGTGCAACGAAAATGCAAGAATGTATGCTCTTGAGAAAATGCTTCAGAAATCTTGGGGTTTTCCCAAGTGATTTTGAAATGGAATTTTGAACTTGGAAATGAATTTGGAAACTAGAATTAAAAATAGAATTCAAAATCAAAATGAAATTTTAAAGTTGAATTGAACTTTGAAATTGGAATATTAAATTACTTTTGAAATTGAATTTTGATTTTGGAAATGAATTTGGAAATTGAATTTTGAATTTAGACTTTGAAATTAAGATTGAAATTGGATTGAGAATAGAATTTGAAATTGAAATTTGAAATCAGGAGGGAATTTGAAAATTGGAATTTGAAATAAGATGAAATTTGAGAACGAAAGATGAATTTGAATTTACAAATGAATTTAGAAATGAGAAATACCTTTGAAAATTTATTTCAAAAATCACTTGGATTTTCGGAAGATGATTTGAAATAATATAAAAAAGAATGCAATTCTATCCTAAATGATGAATGCTTTGAAATTTATTTAAAGATTGGGATTTAAAAAGCATATCTCATTCTTTAATAGAATTGAAATAAGATTAAATCATAATACATTCATGACTATGGTCATAAATGTATTATAATATAATTTGTATTTAAATTCTAATAAAGAATAAAATAAATTTTTGATGCCTTTATAGGATTTAAAATGAAATTAACTTTTAATATATCCATGACTATGGCCACAAATATATCTTAAGTTAATTCATATATTAAATTATAATAAAGGAAAGAATATTTCAAAAAAATATGATGATTTTCAAAAGCAACCTAAGTGGAGGTCAAATGTCATTCCATAAAAGATAAAAATCCTAAGTATTGTTCACATTTTGACTATGGTCATAAATGTGAATCATTTACTTATAATTATTTACCTCTTATTAGAAAAGGTGCACATGCCATTCGTGTTTCACCATTGTGGATTTTTGAGAAATAAAATAAAAATGAGATGAAACTCGTAGTTTATGAGATTTACATGCTCATACAATCTATTCTAAACTAGAAAATAAAGAATTCTCAATAATATCTAGCTATTACAATTTTTAAATTGTAATTGAAATAATAAAATTCTAATCTAGGAAGGAAACCAACATTTCCAACATATTCCCTGCAAAAACAAAGTTAGCATAAAACAAAACACAAAATATGAAAAGAAAAACTAAGAGGATGTATTGAAACTAGAATGCATGTGTAGATATGCTCATGGAAATGCAAATATGATGATAATATATATATAGTAATCAAGGAACACAGTGATATGAGGTAGAAATGAGATGCTATGGATATGCAAAGGTGAAATGGAGAGGTACTACAGTGGCTATGCAAATACACTATTACTGTGTAAATGTGAAATTCAAAGAAGATAAAGTATGAGTGTTGTGGTGATGGTGTGATGGGAGGAAGCTACACGGGTGCTTTAAATGTTGATGTTTGCAGGGATGTAGCAAGTGAAAGGTTGTGCAGAATGCATATGGTACTTGCTAATGCTGGACAACAAGTAGCGAAGGTGAAAGTGCTGGAAGTGATTAGTGGGGTTGCAGCAAGCATTGCCGCAGGTGATAGGTGAGAGGTAAGTACTAAAAAATGGTGAGCATGTATGTTGTAAGTTGCAATGTAACAGCGGGTGTTGTGAGGAGGCGCAGCTGGTAAGAGAGGTGTGGTGTAAGATGCAGGAAATGGGTGTACAGGGGAAGAAGGTGAAAAAAAGTTGGTTAATATGTTGATGGAATCTGTGTGGCACTGATATATCAGATGAAAGAGGGGGAATAGAATGGGGGAATGGTGCAGGAAAGTGTTGTAGGTAGGTGGCAAGGGTGCTGGAGATGTGTGTAGTGATTAAGTGAGAGTGTGGAGAGTGAGGATACGTTGTAGGGGTTGCTGTGAGGGTGTGTTGAAGTGTTGCGACTGGGAGGTAGTGGATACTAGTGAAGGGTGACAGCACATAGATGCTGGAGGTTGTGTACAGATGGTAACGTAGGTGAAACTGGTGCTAGTGTGGTGGTAGTTGTGAATGAGGGTGAAGTAGCTATTATAGGTGGAGTGAAGGTAATGCTGGAATGTTTGTGAAGGAGACCATGGTGTAGGGCATAGGTGAATCAGGATGTTGTAGGTGTCGCAGGTGAAGAAGTTAGTGAGGTTGCGGCAGGTGATAGGAGTTGGAAATGGAAGTGATGTGCTGCAGCAAGTGTGGCTACAGGTGAGTGTAAGTGCAGATGGTGTTTACAACAGTGAAGAGATGGTGGAGAGCATATGTTGTGTAAATGGAGATATAAGGAATGAGTGTTGTAGATAGTAAAGGTATGTATGGCGCTGGGTACAGGGGGTGCCATGAAGGTGGGTATGGTGAGCCGACCAATGCCACAGATGCAGAAATGAAATATTTAGTATGCAGACACCTAGATGATAGTGGTGGTGTGATAGGTGTTGTAAGGAAGTAGCAGGTAACAGTGAAGAGTGGCTTAACAGGTGTGAGGGAAGTGTTGAAGAAGGCAGGTGAAAAATGCACATGTGCACAAGGAGTGGTTCAGTGGCATGAAAGGTGTAAGAATGCATGATGCAGGGTGTAGTTAATGTTGTGTTGTGATTGCAGAAGGGTGGAAGATGTGCTTTTGTGTTGTTGAAGTGGGGTGTCGAAGGTGATAGTGCAGTGATGTTGTGGACATGCTGGAGTATAGTGCAATGAAGGTGGAATATGAAGCTAGAGGTAGTAGAGGTGTGGTACTAGTAGTGAATGGATAGTTGTGAGAGGGGATATACAGGCATATGGACCCGGGCTCAAATTCTTCAAATTTGCTAAACCTTGTAGGTTTCCCAAACCTTTCAGAGGTAAACACCATCTCAGTTATTGAAGATTCAAGAATGCTATAACCAGATGAATCAAACATCTGTATCAGAGCTTCCAACGGAAGTCCTTTGTATTCCACCTGATAACTGATAAATATTCTCAAAACCAGCACCCTTCATCTTTAGGTGCCATCTCACATTGTATTCCTCTAGTACATTATATGAGAATAAGTTTCCTTGCAACATACCTGAATGTTCATCTATCCAAATAGGTAGGTCACTATATTGTCTGATTCCTGGATCTAAAATCTCAACAACTGCAGCTTGAACTTCCCAATTTTTATCTCGTACATGTTTCTCACATCCAATTAAACATGTCTGTTAGAAGATTTAGAATCCATGTTCCCTGCTTTTTGAAGAACTGAATGAAGCTGAGTTGCTGACAGATGTTCTCCAGCATTTGAAATGGATGTAAATATACAGAGGTTGAACGATATATGCAAATCAAAATTATAGGGAAATATGCAGAATAAATGGCATATGACATTAGGAGTGAGTCCGGGGATGGATCTTGCATAAACAAACAATTAAGGTAAATCATGAAATTAAACGCAAACAGGGAAATCCAATGTAAATTAAATCTGGATTTGAAAACAGGGGGGAATCGATGATGATGATAAAGTAACAAATATAATAAATGGAATAACAATAGATACCTATGACAAAATATGATGAAATGATGAACTATCTTGAATAAAAAAAAAATGCGAGATAGCAAAATGGAGACCAATCACTCAGATTGTCATCCCGTCACTACTGAACTGATTCCATTGATTCATATTGCGAGCCAGTTTGCCACCACTGAAAGTGTACAAGAGGCTTAATGGATTTGTAGAATGCAGAGAAGTCTACATTCAATGTAGCATGCCAGAGAAAATATTAGTCCGCAAAGATGATTCCTCCAATCGATCTCAGTAGTGCTGAATACTCAACGACCCAAGTTTAAACGAAGCTCTTGCTGAATTGGATCAGCACTACTGAACATCCAAATTGGTAAGATGCACAGAATGAAAATCGGGTAAAAACATTTGAACATCTTCGTTCATCAGATTTTAGAAAGAATGGATTTCGATGTTGGTTAAACATATGCAAGGTAATGTATAAAATGAAGTTGAGCATCCGATGTAAATTGGAAATCGAGATAAGCACGAGAAATCACAATGTAAGTAAGAAATCATATGAGACAGACGATGAAAACAACAAACATGATATAAATGCATTAGATTAGGTGCATTGCATATAATTTTTTCTTTATATTTTGTTTATAAATACTAACAATTTGGTTCTCTTGTAGGATGTTGGAGATGATCAATGTAGAGGAGCTGATGGAGGAATAGAGGGAGGGGCAGATCAAGAAAATGAAGAGGATGATGCCCCAAATCTTGGCGAGGATTATATTCATGTGTTTAACTTGTTTAACATACTTGTAACTAATTATAACTTGGCAAGGACTGTATTTGGTTGTTAAAGTTGTTTAACTTAAAACTTGTGTTAAATTTGTTTCACCTGTATATGTAATTTTTATGTGTACTTTGTTTTTTATAAGCAGGTTATATGAATTGTATAACGAGAATTTTTTTTCGAGTTTCATATTTAAAAAAAATTTATAAATTAGCGATGGATATTATATGTCGCTAATCCGTCACCAATTTAAATCAGTTGATGGCTTGCGATGGAATTTAAGTCATCGCTAATGTCAGTCACCAAATTGGCAACAAACATTAGCGACAGATACGTATCCCTCGTTACAGTTTAGCGATGGCTTAAATTTCATCGCATAACCAAATCAGTCTCTATGTAGCGACAGATTAGTGATAGACATGATCCACCACTAAGTCATCACTAATTAGCAACGGATTGGTGACAGATAAATTCTGTCGCAGTTTAGTGACTAGGATTATGCGACGAACGCTATCCATTGCTAAGTCGTCGCTAATCCGTCGAAAGATTAGCGACGGATAGCGTTCATTGCTAATACGCATTTTTCTTGTAGTGTTACTCTATTAAGAACACAATGATTGACAATAAACGTGGCCTAAAGAAAGATCAATCTTATTTGCATTGACATCTAAGGTTCAAACACATCTCGAAAGAGAGAGTCCAAAGACTTGTAAAAGAAGAAATTCTTGGATCCCTTGATTTCACATATACAGAACCATGTGTTGACTGCATAAAGGCTACGCAGTCTAATACATATAAGCGAGATGTCAAACAGAGCAATAAAAAATTAAAAATCGTGCATACGAATGTTTACGGATCTTTTTTTTTCGTGTTACATGAGTGAAAATTATTTTATCACCTTTATAGACGATTACTCACGGTATATGTATCTCTACTTTTTATTTGAAAAATCAGAATTCTTTCAAGTTTTTAAGGACTTCAAGAAAGAAGAAGAGAAACAAACCGGTGAAAATATTAAAGTGGTTAGGTCTGATAGAGGTGGATAGTATTATGGTTGGGATAAAATAAATGGTCATTAGTGCAGTTTCTAAAAAAAGAAAGTATTGTACCTCAATATGTCATGCCTAGTAGTGCTTACCAGAATGACGTAGCTGAAAAAAGAAATCATAAGCTTAAAGAAATGATTTGAGCGATGTTAAATCACTCAAACCTTCTCTTGACCTTATGAGGTGAAGCTCTTAAGATAACAATGCATATTTTAAATAAGGTTCCTATGAAGGTTGTCTAAAAGACTCTTTACGAGTTATGGACTAGTAGGAAATCTTCTTTGCCATATATGCGTATATGAGGATGTTCAGCTAAAGATAAATTGTATAACTCACATATAGAAGTCTTTGATCCTAAGATGACTAGTGGGTTTTTTATTGGTTATCTAGAAAGATCAAAGGGCTTTAGGTTTTATTGTCCATTTCATACACCACAAATAGTGGAAACAGATAAAGCAAGATTTCTTAAAAATAGTTTTATTGGGATATATGTATCTCAAAGTTTTAAATTTGAGAAAATGCAGGATTCAAATTTCATACCTACAAAAAATAAGAGCTAAGTTTTTTCTATCATTGTCTATTTAGATAATGCCAGAAAAAAATTTGTCAATGAATATCAATCCCAAATAGAACAAGTTGTTGATGAGGATATACAACAACAACAGAATGTAGTGGTTCATTTTGAACCACCTGTAGCACCTGTATAGAGGTCTACAAGATCCAAAAAAATTGTTATTCTAGACTATGTGGTGTATTTGTAAGAGCCTAATGATTTTATAAATATTGATGATGATATCTTCACCTTTGCAGAAGCCATTGAAAGTGAAAGATCAACACATTTGATCAATGTCATGAAAGAAAAGCTTGACTCTATGACAAAGAAACAAGTGTGAGATCTTGTACCTCGACCTAATGGAGTAAGACATGTTGGTTGTAAGTAGATCTTTAAGACCAAGACAGACTCTAAAGGGCAAGTAGAGAGATATAAGGCTAGATTTGTTGTAAAGGGTTTTACACAGATGGAGAGCATTGATTATAATGAGACTTTTTCTCTTATCTCAACTAAAGAATTATTAAGGATAATCATGACCCTCATAGCTCATTTTGATTTAAAACTACATCAAATAGATGTGAAAATTGCTTTCCTAAATAGGGATATGGAAGAGGAGGTATATATGCAACAACTCTCTGGTTTCAGTGTAGATGACTCAAATAATTTAGTTTGCAAATTAAAAAAGTCAATTTATGGACTTAAACAAGCCTCCTGCAAGTGGTATAAAAAGTTCAATCAAGTAATTTTGAACTTTGAATTCACTGAAAACATTGTTGATCAGTGCATATACCTTAAGGCTAGTGAGAGTAAGTTCATAATTCTAGTTTTATATGTTGATGATATTCTTCTTGCAACTAATGATTTAAGCATACTATATAAGACAAAAGATTTTCTTTTCTCTTATTTTGACATAAAGGACACAGATGAGGTTGCATATATCCTTGAAACTGAGATCCATTGTGATAGAACTAAGGATGTCCTTGGCCTTTTTCAAAACTCATATACTCTTAAGATTCTTAAAAGATATAGGATAGAGAATTGTTCTCCTGGTTTGGCACCTATAGTAAAAAGGGATAAATTGACTCTAAAGGATTGTCCTCAAGTTGATAATAAAATAATTGTCCCATATACTTCAGCGATTGAGAGTTTACAGTACGTGCAAATCTGCACTCGACCAAATATCATATTTATTATGAGAATGCTTGGTAGATATTAGTCTAATCCAGACATTGCACATTGAAAGGCAGTAAAGAAGGTCATACACTATTTGTAAGAAATGAAGGACTATATGTTGACCTATAGAAAGGTTGATCACCTAGAGGTTATTGGATACTCTGATCCAGACTTGAGAGGATGTCTCGGTAGTAAAAAGTCCACTACTTGATACATCTTCCTACTGACATACCATGGAGGCGGCATCACCTGCCAGTATGATAGTAAAAAATAGTTTACAACTAATGCTCATACCATGGAGGTGGAATTTATTGCTCTATACAAGACTTTATCTCAGGCCATTTGGATAAGAAATATCATTATGGGTCTTGAGATTGTGGACTCTATTGAGAGATCACTAAAGATCTTTTGTGATAATGAAGTTGTTGTGTCCTTCTCAAATAACAACAAGAGCTCATCAACCACGTGTCAACACATGGAGTTAAAGTCCTTTGTTGTTAAAGAAAGGACTGAGAATCATTTAGTATGTATTGATACAATTGGTACGAAGGAAATGATTATGGATCCCCTTACTAAAGGGTTAGCACTAGGATTATGTTTCCAACATGTAAAGGGGATGGGTCTGTTTGATTTCTTCTAATGTATGACAATACATTATGGTTATATGTAATCATATTTATGAAGCAAAATTGATTTTCTATGACTTTGTATATTGTTGATTATGCATAAAGGATCTCTCATTTTGTAACGCCCCAAAATTTTAACATAAGCTACTACGGATCCAAGAACCCCATCTGATACATCTAAACATGGTTTCTTTCTTGACTAACCCAAAACACACCTGGATGCAATCAACACCGAACAAGAAAAGTGCAGAAACCTTACCTTTTTCTGGCAAGAGGAGGTTGCTGCAACGAGAGGAGGTTTTCCGGCGTCAGTTCCTCTTGCAGCTATGCGAGAAATCAGGAGGGAGACGAGAGCCAGAGGGTAGGAGAGAATGGGAGAAAGATGAGAGGGCCAACGAGAGTGGGAGAGGAGGTTTTAAGAGATGTGCATGAGAGAATAAGAGAGACGGTCTGGAGAGGGGTCAGTTACCCCTGTTTCTCACCAGCGAGTGCTTGAAACCGCAGCCCCCCCCCTTTCCTTTTTATTTCAAACGCAAACCCTTTTTAGGGTTTGCGTGTTTTTTTTTTTCATGTTTTACCTTTTAACGCGCCACGGTTGTGGGTCTGGTTCGACCGAACCCATGACCCATTTTGGTTTGGGTCCTCCTTTTGGAACTTCTCCTGAATCCATTCGCAGGTCCGGATTTTCTTTTCAAGTATAGATATTAAAAAAAAATGAATATAAAACCATATTAAATTACTTTTGGTCTAAGTTCATTATTGTGGATCTTTACTCATTTATTATGTATCCAAGATCAAATATGCTCATAAAACCCTTTTTGAAATCTGGATCTAAGGATCCAAAATTTCCTTCATATTAGGATTTGGACCCACATATCCAAATTACTGTATCTTGGATTCCAAGTGACTTATAATGGACCCAAAAACATTTTAATTGGATCCCTACCCCTTTTTACCTCCTCAATGTCCGGGATCCAAAAAGAAATATTGTGGATCTAAACTTTACATAAGCTACTATAGATCCCATGAAAGTGTTATAGATCCGATAAAGATTTTTTCCTCATTAAAATCCGGTTTCAACATCATGGGATAGAATGACTCATGGGAGTTACAGGGCAATTATTGTAATTGCCCATGCAGGGTAACCACTCATTGTGGTAACCTCCCACTACAGGCTCTCAGAAGTTTATAAAAAAAGGTATGGTTGCTTGATGAGAACAACCAAGGGGTGTCATCTTTTTCTCATTTGGGTTCAGGTCCTGCTCACCATCGACTTGATGGACTGAGCTCATCATGGACGTTGATAGACTAAGAAGAACTTTGAGCACCCGCATACGCTCGTTTCATCCATAGCATCTACCGGTATGTATTCTTGCTTTTATATTTCAGTTCTGATTTGTACAACGCCAACACTCTGATCTTGGGGGCGGTTTCTCTGTGTAAATAAAAAAATCAGTTTCTATTAAACTTAATATATAGATCACATTTGAAGGGTCAGATATGAAAAAAAAGTGAAAAAAATATATATAATGTTATATTTTTGCTAGAGAATTCCTTGGTAACAAACATTATGAAAAATAAGACACACTTGTCGTGGAATTCTAAATTGGCTGCGATGTTTCTACCGTAAACCATAGAAAGAATTAACAAAATTACGTGTCATTCATAATTTGGGAGCGCAAAATCCTCTGCGGCCTTTCTCGCATGTATAAGTGTTTCAGTGCATTCTTTGGCAAAATAAGACATGATGAATTAAAAAGAACAATATTAACTCACCTAAATCAAGGATCAAATTTAACACATTTCACACAGAGATTTTATAAAAAAATTACTAGCAATATCCAGTCCACCAAATGCACTACATACACTTACATATTAACATATGTTCCATGAAAACAAAGAGCAGATCAGGTGACCTGTCAAATCACTTTAAGAAATTGATTTGACATCTCCATCGTCCATTGCTTTTGCTTCATCCCACAAGGACCTCATGTTCTTGAGGATGCCAAATCACTTTTCTTAAAGAGATTTGGAAGATCAATTGATTTGCTCTTCTGAAAACATCATGACAGAACCAACTATATCAAAGAGATAGATCTTGGAGTCTAGAGCCTGATCCCTGCCTAGATATGAATCTTATACTTTTGTAGATTTTTTTAGGGTAGTTTTGTAATTTCAGTTTAGATTTCTTGTAAGTTTAGATTACAAAAGTTAAGTAGACTTCTTGTAATATCCAAACTACTCTTGCAGAGTTTTTATAACACTTTTTGTATTCCTTTATTTAAAGAGGGTCATCCGCCCTTTGTGAGGCATCTCAGAATCGAATAACAGAATCGAATAACAAGGTTTCAGTGCAGCCATGGATGTAAGCATTTCTTTTCGAACCATGTAAATCTTTATTCCTCGTGTGGTTTGATCTCTTCTGTTGCTTCTTTCGGTTTATTTGTTTATCAATTTGTCGGTTGTATGCATATCGTTTTCTCAACAATTACTGTTGGCAATTGTAACCAAATTACAATCAGATCCATATTAAGTGTACACCAAGTAAACCATTTTATCAAACACTAATATCAATAGATCTAATCTATGATGCTTTAGGCACGATGATAGTGAGGACCCCATTCTCCATTGCAGCCTTCACCTCTTCCACCATAGCGTTCTTAGGCAGCCTGAATCGTTGGAGAAACTTGCCGCTGCTCCTCTCAATGTGGTGTCACTCCTCGCTCTCTCTACTCCTCTCCCCACTTATCTTCAACACCTTCCCTTCCTCCTCAAGGTCCACCTTCTTGAGGCCCGGGAGGTTTGCCTTGAAGACGTGGGCTTCAGCTATCTCCTTCCAATCCATCTGAGCATTTGCGAAAGCGAAAACTTCACCTGCAAAGGTTTGCAAAGAAGGGGATGAGATGAAATTGAGGAAGAACCCATCAAAGGAATCCCACATATTCATGGAGAAAAGATCAGATTGTCGACCGAAGATTGATGAAATGAGAGCCATTTTTTGGATGGTGTTTGCTTGAGCTGAATGAAAGCAAAGAAGACTATGGTAGTAAGAATGCTGCAAGCACTAGCTAGCTTTTATCTTATAGTTTTTTATTTTATGGCTGGTTTCCGACGAGGGGTGCAACCAAAGGGAGGTATTTATAGGGAAGGAAAGAGATAATGAAGAAGATGCCAGATGATTCTAGAACATTCAGCCATTCCCCGTTTCTTTCCTGCAACTTTTGATTGGAAGGATTATGATCATTTTGGATTTCTCTGGATAAACACCTGATATATATATAAAGACGTTCAATATGACTTAAAGTTAGCGATATTGGATTTGAGGGCCCCACGTTTGATAGTTTGCGGATGGGATTTACTATTTAATGCTCGACACTCAATTCCACCGGTGGGGACCACCGAAGAATGGGCTCACGCCAAAATTTGTTGATGTTGGGTATATCTGGATCTAGTTACCAAAACATCTATTTATGGATCCCGATCTCTTTCCAACTAGTAGGGATGTAAAAAGTTTGGATTTGGATCGGATGTGCCCAATACCATATCTGATTAATCGGATGTGGGCTAAACGGATTCAAATTCATATTTAGATTTGCATGGTGAAAAGCTCATGCTAGACCAGGTGCAGAGACAAGAATTTGAATTAGAGTTGGCATAAATGCATAGTAGAAATTAAAAATAATTTTTATGATGATAAACTATATTAGCCAGTGCCAAGAAAATTGAAGAACTACATGTGCTATATTTTATAACTAGAAACCTTGTTAGAAACTAAATAACATGTTTTCAATAATAAAGAAAAATATTAAAGAACTATGTAGTACCATAGTAGGCATGTATGTATACTTCAAAATTTAGTTTTGTTTGATATAAAGATAGGGGTGAGGGTTTGGTTTACCTGGACTCAACCCAAACCAAACCCTATAGGGTTCGGGTATGTGACAAAATACGAGGACCCAAATAAGAGTTGGTCCAGACCTAAAGGTTTGATTAATACATAGACTTGGGTATAGCTTGTGAAATCTTATACCAGACCCTGGCCCGACCTGAGTTTTGATTTAGACCCGCAAATTTTCAATGTAAAAATGATAAAAATATTATTTTACTGGGTATGGTTCAAGTAGTTCTTATCGGGTTTGGGTATGAATTCTCTTTGACTTGGGTATGGATGCAATACCATACCCAAAAATCTGATCCAAGTCTGATTTCACCAGGATCCAAACCAAACCGACCCGTTGACACCCCTATATAAAGACCAAAGGAAGTACTCTTCTATGGATAATACAGTGTGACTAAGCTCATGTTTCAATCTTGAAATGCATTCAGCAATACATGACAAAAGAACACAAACATCCTACAAATAAAAAGTCAATTAATTGTTAATCTTTCAAAAATTCTATGAAGGACATCATAAATGTTTTAGGAATAGTTAGAAAAAGTATAATCCGCCCAAAACGAAAAGGAACATCAAACATATTTAATAAATTTTATAACTTTTACCAATTTATTTTTATCATAAAGTCAGTAAATGAAAGCACTAATCCAATGAGCAAAAATATAATAAAATTAGTAGGAAAATAAAATATACTAACATGTTTAAAAATAAACAAAATACCTAAATTAAATATTTATCTTATTTAAAAATAAAATAAAAATCTAAATAATATTAAAAAATGCAAAAAACTCTAAAATCAAATGAAATATTCATGCTATTAAAAAAACTAAATGAAAGCCAAAATTTTAGTAAACATTATTCATAGTTTTCATACATAAGCTAATTGAAACAAAAAAAATAACAAAACCCCAAAATTTTTAACAGAATTCAAGCATGTGAATCATGTCTAATGTTGATTAAAATATATAGAAATAACTAATTAATATTCATCTCATTAAAAACTTAAATGCTAATTGAAAAATAGCACAAAAAAACTTGAACCCTGGTTATTGAAATACACCTATTTAAGAAAAATAAACCAAAAACCTAAACCAAAATCCTAACAAATAACATTTGTAATTTCATATGCTAAATGAAAAAACCATAATAAAATACTAATTAACCCTAAAAAAGGGCCTACAAAAAAAAAGAATAAGAAATTATGTTGCTCGTTGTGCCAGAGCGACTATTAGATGGTGGATGACTCGACATAGGGCATCAGCCTGAGCAGGAACAAGAGAGAGAGAAAGAGGACATGCTCTTGTGCTTGATGTGACAATGACATGTGCGGTGTGCCAAAGGCTACCTTCGAACCATGATGGTTGTAACCCTTCGAGCGAGGTGGCCGGTAGACCTATTTCGCTGATTTTGAAAAATCACATGATTTTGAAAAAAATCTAATAATCACATGTCATTGCAAACATCCATGAACCAAAAACTAAGTTCATAGATTTGGATTCAGGAGATTTGGATGCAAGACCTAATTTATGGCCTGAACCATAGTGACAAAACTCACAAAAATATCGTGAGAAGTTACCTGAAAGTTAAAAATGGTAATTTCTCATGATTTTTTTGTCAAAAACATAAATATCTCATTTTAAATGGGATATTTATGTTTTTATCGGCTACTTATGAAAAAACCGTGTAGTTTTTATTTTTAATTAGTTTTATTTATATGTTCTTATAAAAACTAATTTTTTAAATTGATTTTTATTACTGAGATTTTGCTGAAAAACACGAGATTTTCAAATTCTCGAAAGTTTTTGGCTGCCGATATTTTGCCTTTTCAAATTCTCGCAGGGCAATAATAGGTTATGGTAAGAATCCTTTTTTTAATATAATTTTGTGGTTTAACAAACTTTTTTTTACTAAAAGAATGAGCTTTTTGCTTGTGATATTAAAAAGTTGTACTTTTGTTTTCCTTCTTTTCTGTTTTACCAAAATTTGGTTAAAAAACATATTTAAATTGGCGTAGAAGCCAAATGTGGTAGGAGACAAAAAAAACTTTCACCGATAAGAACGGCTGCCGATTGAAACGGTAAAAAGGCTCGACGTGTGAGTTCTATTGGAGTCAGGCATCACTGTAATTGTGTGGCGTGGGAAATGCATGCTACGGTCAAGCCACTCTCTTATAGCCAAAGATAGTGTTTAATTCCAAAATTGGAGTTTAATGGTTCAACCCTCTAACAAGTGGCGAAAGCAAATGTTTGAGGCGAAATCCTCTAGCCTTAAAACTTCACATTTGTTTGGGTTGAATTGGGTTGGATCCATCTCAACAATCCCATATTTTGGTTTTAGGATCAGTAGTGCATCCAAAATGCTACACACCACATTGGGCCCACCCACGATATACATGCCAAGCTTTAAAAAAATATATACATTTTTTGAAACTGAAGATTACAAAATTTGAACTTTAAACCTATTGAGCTTAGCTAAGACTACTAATTTATAAAATAAATACATTGTTTCAAAGCTGTAAACAATAAGAATTGAACTCCTAATTTGTTGCCTGCAAGCCAAACGTAGCCCATTATTCATGTTCAACTTGCTGAGCCTAACTTCAAGGGGGGTTGGCTTAGTGGAGTGGGGCCTTGGCTGCTTGACTGATAGTCAAGGTTCGATTTTTATGGGCGGCGCCCCTTTCGTATGCCAATGCGTAGCATAGCGGCAGGGGGTAGGGGTCCTAACATCAAAGTTTACGCTGCCAGAAAGACAGCCGTAGGTATGGCAGGCTCAGCCAGTGCGACGAGGTCTTAATGCCAGGTGCAGTTTCTTTGGGTTATAAATTAAAAAAAAAAAATCTTGCTGAGCCTATTTCACGAGTTAGAATAAGCACTTTACGAGCTGAGCCACAAGTGGTTTGTAGGGATGGCAGTGGACCGGGGAAAAGTGGTATGAAACGGGGATGGAGGCGGGGACGAAGGTTAAAATCCATCCCCGTCCGGGGGTGGAGGCGGGGATGGACGTGCACTTTTCCCCGCCCCATCCCCGCCACGATCCCCGCCCCAACCCTGCCCCGACCACTTTTCCCCGCAATATCCCCACCCTGCCCCGCCTCATCCCTGTTTGAACCGGGGATGGAGGACATGAAACGGGGATGAAGGCGGGGGTGCAGGATAAAATCCATCCCCGCCGGGGGTGGAGGATAAAATCTTGAGGCGGGGCGAGGGTGGAGACCTTGTCCCCCGCCCCGCCCCACTGCCATCCCTATGGTTTGTCTTGTTTCTCTGCCCTAGTCATAAGAAATATATATATAGCGTTTGAAAATAATGCATTTGTACCATGTTTTTTCAAAACAATGGTGCACCTATAATTATGGTTATTAGAGAAAGGCACTTGTTAAGTGTTCGGTTTTATGGAAATAAAATATGTTATAAGAGCATAAACCCATATCACAATTTCACTAAAAATAATCGATTTTTCTTGAATTATTTAAGATAAATGCACAAAACTTGATTATCGCATTAAACTTTGAAAATTACAAATTTCCCATGTTTTTATTTATCATAAAAAAACTACTCATACTATGATTTTCTTTGCCAATAAAATCTCGATAACATGTATGAAATTTGGCACATCGATATAACAGTCCACATCTTATAGAAAAATGAGTTAAAAAATTTGTGCGTCTTGGAGCACAAGCACTCAATTTATCCAGCTTTTTGGGATAAGTGAGCACGTCCAAAAACGCCCATTTTCTTGTTCCCCATAATTCAATATCCCAACTTATCCCGTTTTCCTTGAAAATTACAAATTTCCCATGTTTTTATTTATCATAAAAAAACTACTCATACTATGATTTTCTTTGCCAATAAAATCTCGATAACATGTATGAGATTTGGCACATCGATATAACAGTCCACATCTTATAGAAAAATGAGTTAAAAAATTTGTGCGTCTTGGAGCACAGACACTCAATTTATCCAGCTTTTTGGGATAAGTGAGCACGTCCAAAAACGCCCATTTTCTTGTTCCCCATAATTCAATATCCCAACTTATCCCGTTTTCCTTGAAAATTACAAATTTCCCATGTTTTTATTTATCATAAAAAAACTACTCATACTATGATTTTCTTTGCCAATAAAATCTCGATAACATGTATGAGATTTGGCACATCGATATAACAGTCCACATCTTATAGAAAAATGAGTTAAAAAATTTGTGCGTCTTGGAGCACAGGCAATCAATTTATCCAGCTTTTTGGGATAAGTGAGCACGTCCAAAAACGCCCATTTTCTTGTTCCCCATAATTCAATATCCCAACTTATCCCGTTTTCCTGGGTAAGTGCTGCACCGTCGAGGTAAAGCAAGTCAAGAACTCGAAATAGAGGCTCCAATTTCCGTGGAATCGTCTTTCGGTTGCAGTTTTTGACAAATCAAACGCAATTTAGACAACATTGGCGGCTTTGAAAGCGTCCTCCCCCACCATTTCTCTCCTTCACTTCCCTCTCCTTCTCAAACACACAGGAGAGAGAGAGAGAGAGAGAGAGAGAGAGAGAGAGAGAGAGAGAGAGAGAGAGAGAGAGATGGCTCGCCAGTGTAGCAGGCTCTTAGGGTTAGGGTTTGAGTCGACGTCGAGGCTCGGGGCGAGCCTCTGCAGAAGGGGAGGAGGAGGACCGGAAGAAACCCTAGGCCTCGCCGCCTCCGCCGCCCAGAGCCGGCGTCTCTCCGCCGCTCCGTCGCCGCCTCCGGCCGTCTTCGTGGACAAGAACACCCGCGTCATCTGCCAGGGCATCACCGGCAAGAACGGCACCTTCCACACCGAGCAGGCCATCGAGTACGGCACCAAGATGGTGAGAGACCCCATCTCTCTCTCTCTCTCATCACGATATGACTTATGCTCTTTGTGATTTGGTTGTTGATCTGAGGTCTCATTTTCGAATATTTGTAGCACGTTCTTGTTGGTATCTGGATTTTATAGAGTTTGTTGAATTTTGACCATTCGATTGAACCGATTGTTAACCGAATGAACTGTTTCAAAGTTTAGTGTGTTCGTTCGTGGCTGAATTGGATGAATCCGTATTGGTTTTGATTGCGCACTTCCGCTTGATGTTCTTTCTTTTATTGCGTTGCAGTTTGATTTGCTTGTGCTTAAAACAATTTTGGTGTTGGTGCATTCATGATCCAGATTGCGGGATTGCGAAAAATCTGAAATAGATCACTTCTCAGGAGCACAACAATGTAAATCACAGATAATCTAGATACAGCGCAACAGATGGGGTGCATTTTTCTTTGGCTATGCTTCGAAACTGGCAGCTGGGATGGGAGCTTATGCATTTGCTAGGTACATGGTCAAACTGCCTTGGTGGTTAGTGTTTGGAAACTGGTAGCTGGATGGGAATTTATGCATTTGGGAGAGGAAGTGAGACTGTTTCCCCTTTATATTTGCACTAAACAGTGGATTTGGCAGCTACCGCTTTTCCAAATGCATAAAGTCCCTCAGACTACCAATTTTCCAATTCCTTTTTAAGTGATAAGTCCAAAATTGAGGACATTTCCCTATTGGCGAATCCGAACGTTGCTTAGGTTTCGACCTAGGTGAGGGCAGGGCAATCAGGGCCCATTGCTTGTGTCATAACTGGTGCTTTTGATAATATCGTCTGTTGGTATGTGACAGTGCACCGATGCATTAGACAGTACACATTTGCATTTCTAATATCCTTTGTTATGGGAAGGATCTTAGGTGTTCCTAGGTTTCTCTTTTTGTCCCCATGTAAGGCTGACTTATTGAAGTGTTGTGCATAGGTTTCTCTTTTGTTCCCCATGTAAGGCTGACTGCTTGGAGTGTTGTGCATACTCTAATGATGAAATGGATTATTGTTGTTTTGGCCACAAAATAGATGTCTCACACCATCCAAGTTTTTGATCTTTAGCTTGATCTACTTCGTCTCAATGGAGCTTCCTGCAGGGCTGGGACAATGCTTATTCAGAAACATCCCTAAATACTCTAGCTGAAGATGCTTTACCTTACACTTGGAGAAGTTCCATGTGGCATTAACCATGCTTTTGTTGTTCTTGATGCCAATTGATTTGCAATGTCTATACAGATCATAGTTACAGTTATTGTCAATAAATTGAATCTATCATATTAAAATTAAACTTCAAATTTATTTAATGTAATTTATCATCCGTTCCAATTTAACGTCAAGGCTGTGCTAATTATGATATATTTTACAAGAGCTTTATTTTTAAAAGGAACATTGGTTGTTTTGATTTTTTTGAGATTTATCTTTTCTTCTTCTACAAAAATTGCCTGTTTTTTTCCCACTGTTTTCTTGAGGAAATAAAGTTGATCTTTTCAATTCTCTAAACATTTAGCTTTCTGATATTTTCCTGATAAAAACAACGGGTTCTATGCTTTGAATGCGAAAGACTTGCTGGACTGTGGATACTTCAGCTAAAAACACCACATATCATTGGCATGCTATAAGTAGGCTGCAGGGTTCTGTGATACGGGAACACTTATTTGATAGCCAAGTTTTATTCCTCTTCCTAGGAATAGGTAAGCCTTCTTTTGACTCTCTGACTTTTTCTGTCTTCTTTTCTTTTGTTTTCCTTGCAGAAGCCGTTATCATCAATTCATTGATTTGTTATTAGTAGTAGTTAATTTTCTGTTGGGTGCAACTCCTATCCCCCTTCTTTATAGCGTGAAGGCCAGTGAAATGTCTAAATGTCAAATTGTAAATTTGTGCTTTGAGAATTTTTTATGTTTCTTTTGAATTATTCATGTCGCGCAATATGATATAATACAAATCTTTGTAGTTTAATTCACTTGTCCATGTTTTAAACAGGTAGGTGGGGTTACCCCGAAAAAGGGTGGAACGGAACACCTAGGGCTTCCTGTTTTCAATACTGTTGCAGAAGCAAAGGCTGAAACAAAGGCAAATGCTTCTGTTATTTATGTTCCCCCACCATTTGCTGCAGCTGCTATTTTGGAGGCAATGGAAGCTGAGTTAGATTTGGTTGTCTGCATCACGGAGGGAATCCCTCAGCATGATATGGTAACTTTTGTCTTATTCTATATTCTGATAAAAGATTTTCACAATCTTTTTGTTTTTGGCATATCCAAGAATCAGGTATGACTTGCTAGAGATAAAATCTAACCCCATGGGTTTGCTTCTTTTATGTGATCTACAAGTTACAAAAGTTGTCAGTTTCAGTTTTCAAAAATTTGATCAACTATAGTTTTTCTTCTACATCACAAGTTGGTAGATGGATTCCAAATTAACGACCATAATCTGCTCGTTTTCATTTTATCAGCCCTTTTGTAAGGCTGTATCAGTTTACATGAGGGTGTGGTCAGTGTTTTTTTTGGTTCTGTTTGTTTCGTGAAATAGTTTTCTGATGAACATTTTCTGCAGCAGATATTTTCTCACATCTAACACAGATTGTGAAATTTGCACAGAAAAGTTTCCCTATTTATGGTGCTGGAAAGTTAGAAATTTCTCAACCTATAAGGGCAATTTCACAACACAACATTCCCCTTTACTTGTAGATAATTTCTTAAATGGTGTTTAAATTTTTAAACAAATTGTCAAATCACTATGTAGCATTATCCATAACCATTCAATTCCAAGAATAATTATGGGCCATAGCCACATTTCCTTAGAAGTCAAGAAGTTGAGTGAACCTAATCATATATCATCTGTCTTGAAAAGCAGTTGTGTATCTACCAAATCATATCGTGACATTTTCCAGATTGAATGCAACCATAGTTCTTTTATTCAGTAGCGTGGTTACAATCATAGTCACAAATATTGGCAATATTTTCAAAATATCGTGATACTATCAATGTATATTCAGCAAACGATATTATAGATAAAATATCATGATATTTTGAAAATATCACCAATTTTGATAATATTGCGATATTTTCGTGATAATATCATGATATTATCAATTATTGTTACTGTTTTTATTTATTTTCTACATCTTAAAAGTATTTTTCTTCTTTATTTTGCATTTTTTACTTATTTATTTTATTATATATGTATTTTATTATTTAAACATGATATTTTCTTACTTATTTTTGTTATTTTAATATATTTTTTATTTTTTAAGCACCGAGATTTATCACCAAACCTATAATATCGCGAGAAATAGCCTCTCCGGGATATATCTGATACCAATATTTGTGAATGTGGTTACAATTCGGTGATACTTTTTTTTGATGTGGAGAAAGATGCTTACTTCATTTACCTGTACATCTATTTGATTGTCATGCTATTTAGTTTATCTGAAGTTCTTCCAAATTATGGATTTTGAAAGATTTATAACACTGGCAGGTCCGTGTGAAGTCTGCTTTGAACAGACAATCTAAGACTAGATTAATTGGGCCAAATTGCCCTGGTGTTATCAAGCCTGGAGAGTGCAAGATAGGAATTATGCCTGGATACATACATAAACCAGGGCGTGTGGGCATCGTTTCTCGATCTGGGACCTTAACTTATGAAGCGGTATTATGTTTTATTATGTAAAGATAAAGCAAGTATTGTTTTTGTTATGTAAGGGCCCGTTTGCATGTCATGGAAAAGTGGAGATTTCCGTGGAAATGCATAGGTGCCTGTGCCATTTCTGCAGTACTTACAATGCAACACAAATATGGGAGCTGCTTTCCGCATGGAAAGCAGCTCCCATTTTACATGCTGGACCCTCCTTTCCACAGATTCAGTTCCCGTGAGGGGGTGGTCCGATTTCTATTCTGCGGTTCTTCTGTGACATGCAAACGGAGCCTAAAGGTGGCACCAAACATCAGTTTATAGAATTCATCTCCTATATCTTACAATTGTTAGGTTTTCCAAACAACTGCTGTGGGCCTAGGACAATCAACATGTGTGGGCATAGGAGGAGATCCTTTTAATGGAACAAACTTCGTTGATTGTGTGACAAAGTTCATTGATGATCCTCAGACTGAAGGTAATATGTTATAAGGCGCATTTCCTTTGCCTCTTGTCTCAAACATGTATAGCTTTATAAATTGGAAGCAATTAAATTTCTGTAAGAACATGTGTACAGAAGTGTTGCTTTGTATGCCATAAGTGGATTTTGTGTTAGTAGTGCATATTAACATCAACCTATTCATCAGATACTCAAAAGTAAAAGATATCTATGGATCTATTTTGGTCCTATTAGCAGTACCTCGTTGTTCCTGCTGCTGATGCATTTTTCAGATTCTCCTTCTTGTCAACAGTCATAACTGGTGTCTCTGGTCTTTAGTTTAGATATACCATGCTACTGCATCTTAAATGACCTAGTATAAATATTCAAATGTTAGGCAGATTCTTTTATGTTGAAAGTTCCAACCCACTTTTGATGTTCCCTGCAAGGTAAGTCGAAGAGGGAAGTAATCATTTTTAGGACCATGTTGAGAAAGAAGTGGGAAGCTGTGGGGATTTTTTTTGTTTGGGACAAATATTGATATAAACAAAAAGAATAACAATACATAATCGACATCGATTCACCGAGCTGTGTCTCAGTCCTGAATCGCCCAATTCAGGACTGAATCGGCTGGCTCAGCCCAAGTCAGCCGAGTTGGGGGATTCCTAGCTGATCTACACCCGAACCTAGCTAAAACAAGTTTGGGCTGGATCGATGGCCCAGTTACTGGGCGATCTGATTCGACTTGGATGATTCCTGAGTCAGATCGCTGGGTTTGCCAATTATGACAAGAACAATGCAAAATATTAAATATCTTGCAATTAAGAACATATCACACGACTCATATTTTCATATTATATAAACAAAGAAATTATGGCAATAGTTGCACTCGATTTTGACTCATTACTTGAGTGCCCCATTGTCATGCCGGATCATCTGATGCCATATTTGTTGGAGTGTGGAGCATGATTTCTACTTTGATATAAATCTCTAATTTTCATGGATTCAACTTTGCGGTAATTTGGTGGGGGTCGCAGGGGGGCAGCGCCTCTCGAGGCAAAATTTTTTGGAGGGTAGCTTTGTAATTTTACTCATAATAAAGTTTTTTACCTTAATCCACTTCTTTGAATGAAAAAAATGGTGAAAATGCACTTTTAATTTAGCAAACCGCAAAAGTTCTCTCCTTTACGCACAAATTGGTCCCCAATCGCTCTCATAAGTCTTAGGGTGTGTGGATACCTTTCTAATGGCTTCTACACAAATGAAGGAGTCGGCCCTCAAGAGGTCGTTAAAACCCAAAACTAAAAAATTACAATTAAGCCATTTTTTAAGTTTGTCAACCTTGTATATCGTATCGATATTTCTAATAGTAACGATACATATTGTTATCGTACAAAGCGGTACGATACATACAACATTGGTCTCAACCATACAATCTCGGATGTTGTGGTAACCATGGTGCGATAATCAACTTTAGTTGATGACAGTGAAACTTTCTGTTGTTTCTTGTACTTTCAACACACCAACGAGTTACCTAAAAAGATTCAGAAACCAATGGTATAGCATCTATCATTGGGATCTCCTCCCTAATCAGAGTCGGAATACGCAATTAGATCAAGGGAAGAGGAAGAAGACTACAAGAACCCTATAAAAACAAAAATTTTAAAATATCGAATAATTCTCATATGCACAAAGGTAGGAGTGTTGTGACTGGCTCGTCGTGTGAACTGCTTGAGAAATGTTAGGTCTAGTAATGGTCAAATAAGTCAATGGACCAATCATCTGTTAATATAGAGTGTGGTCATCCAATGGTGTTTCATAATCAATCTTCATCTTAGCATTAATTACTTCAGGGGTGTCTACTCTTTTTTCATCAGTGACTCCAGACTTGTCAATTATCTTAGAAGCAGTGTTGTGAAAAGCGTTGAGGTGTAGCGAGGCGCTCCACCAAAATTTGAGGCGAGGCGTAAGCCTTAAGGCGTAAAGCGTAAGCCTCAAAAAAAAAATTTAAAACTTAAAAAAACTATAAAAAATATCTAAAATTATAAATAAATAAAAAAATGCTTTATTGATGAAGCAACGGCCAACAAGAAATAAAAAATCTCAAATAAATACTGAAAAAATATGAGATTAACATGTAAAAATAATATTAATGCAACAACTTGATCTATGTAAGTATCTAAGAAATAAAATAGGAGCATTCATTCAATAAATCCAAACATACTTGGATAAGGCATCAACAGTTGTCTTATGGCCATATAACCCTACATAAGGTTGTCTAAGAAAGGTGTGGCACACTAGCTTCTCCAATCCCCAACATGGAGAAAATTTCTCTGGATACTCTTTCTTTTGGAGACAAGACTCTGAGCTCAGGACATCAGACTTCTTTCTGCAAAAAGTGTGATATTTTGAATCTAAATCAATTACAGTAAATTTTTTCTTGGACAAACTTCTACTACATAAATTTGTCACTAGGATTTGTTTCTTCTAGTATGAAATTGTCATGGCAGTCAAACAACACCTAATGATCTTGGCTTGCAGTCATAATTTACAGTTTGAATTTTATTTGCATCCAATATTTTTCGGTTTGTTGATCCTTTCCCATTCCAGTTATTGCTCTTACAAAGTTGACTAGTTTAATTATCCAAGCAAGTTTATTCAAAATTAGAATTCAGTATAGCTATTTCAAGAAGACATGATTGAAAAGGATTTAACTATGGACAAAATGGACATAGCAAGTTGGAGTATCATCGAATCAAGCAGTCAAAAACTAATAAGTGAAAAGTGTTGATAGCAAAATGGATTGCCATTCAAGCATACTAAGCATACAATACATACTAAAACAACTGCATGTACCATATAACTACTTAAAGTTAAATTCTGACAAAACAGCAATTCAATCAAGTGGAAGTAGATCTGGTTCAAACACAAATTTCGAAGATAAAAAGTAACAATATCTTCAGTAATAAACCATAAATGCCTCATTGGGTTAGCATTCTTATAATGCCTGATAAATAACCAGTACTTTTGTGGGACAAGATTCATGTCACTACCAAAGATCTTGCTTTACCAGCAGTCATTACAAGAAGTTACAAAGCCAGAGATTTTTTAGATATGTGGATTGTGGCTCCAGGCCAAATACAAATAAGCCCAAAAAGAAATTGCAAAAGAGGCAAAGACTTCCTCCTTTTCTTCTGCATCCAGTCTGGCTTCAGCTGTATCTAGTATAATAATTTTTTGGCATGAAACATAAAAGATTAGGGTTTGCTTAAACATTAAATCCTAATTTTTGGTCAAATGAGGGCTTTGACCCTCATTTGACCAAAAGCCCCAAGCGTATGAGGCACACACCTTGGGGGTTTTACGCTTTATATACGCGCCTCAAGGCATAAAGCCCCTTGCCTTGTGGCGAGGCGCGTTTTTTGCGCCTTGAGGCGCATTTTTAATAACACTGCTCAAAAGCAAACTTAGATTGAGTTGGCACATAACCATGGCTACTTTAATCAAAAAAAAAATCTAAGAAAACCTAAGTCAGTCATTTCAAAACTTTGCTTAAGAACATGCTTAATATAATTTACTCTTTATTTGTCTCCTCTAGTAATGATCATATCATCAACATAGAAAAGTAAAATCACGATACTGAATACCTGCATCAGATTTTTTAATAAACAACGCAATGTTCGTATATCATGAAGTATAATCAAGTTTAAGCATAACAAAACTAAAATGATCATACCAAGCTTTAGGTGTCTGCTTAAAACCATTATAGCTCTTTCCTTAAATGAAGCACTTTGCCAACATGAACCTCATATCCCGATGGTGGATCCATATAAACTTCTTCCTTTAATTCTTTATTGAGGAAGGCATTCTTGACATCCATTTGGTAGATGAGTCAACATCTAATGGCAACTACAACTATAAGGGTTCTAATGTTGGTCATCCTAGCTATCGAGGCAAATGTTTCATCATAGTCTATTTCATACTCTTGTGAATAACCCTTGGCCACTAATCTATCTTTATATCTTTCTAAATTTCTATCACTTTTGGTTTTAACCTCAAACACCCATCTACAACCTATTGTGTTGTTTCCAATTGGAAGGTATTTTATTTATGAAGTTTTAGACTTTTCTAAGGCTCCTATTTCTTCGTTCATGGCACATCTCCACTTTAGATAATCTTCAGCTTGGTTGTACTTGGCTAGACATGCTCTATAGTGCAGAGCAAAGGACTCATAAGATACAAATCTATCTGAAGGTTTATGTGCCCTGTTAGATCTTCTAAAAGAGCTAGGTTCTAGAATTTCTAAGTTGGAGTATTTTTCAAGGGCATTAGGATGTCTATCATCTCCTCTTCTCCAATATTGGATGACAACAGGTTGACTAATTATGTCATAGGACTCACCATACTCGATATTGGATTCAGGTTCATTATGAGTATCAACATTGATATTCAACAATTCATCATTATATTTGGGAACTAATTCCAAAAATAAATAATCATTTTCTACCTTAGGTACATTTTTATCAAAGAAGCTTTCTTGTTCTATAAAAATAACATTTCTTAAAATATAAAGTTTGTCATCTTTAATGTCATAACATCTAAAGCCTTTTTGGGTTTCATCGTAACCAAGAAAAATACAAGGAATAGCTCTTGGAGAAAGTTTGTCATTTTTATTTGTAAGAACAAAACATTTGCATCCAAATGTTTTCAATCTAAAGTAATCAGTGATAGTTTTATAAAGTTTTTCATAGGGAGAAATATTTTGAAGTTTAGTTGAAGGAAGTCTATTTATAAAATAAACAACAGTAACCACAACTTCAACCCAAAAAAGTTTTGGAACATATTTAGAAATAAGCAGAGTTCTAGTGGTTTCTATTATATGCTTATGTTTTCTTTCGACCAAACCATTTTGTTGAGGCATGTCTGTGCACTATCTTTGATGTAAAATACCATGATTTTTCAAATAGTCTTTAAAGTCATTTGACATAAATTTTCTCCTTATCAAAACGAAAAATAGTGATATTTGTTTTAAAAAGAGATTGATAACAAGGTTATGGTCTTGAAAGTTTCGAATACTTCTTACTTGTGCCTAAGAAAGTAAATCCAAGTAAAACAGGAATAGTCATCCACAAAGATCACATAATAAGTATATCCACCTTTTGAAGTAACAAGAGCAAGACCCAACACATCTGAGTGTATTAATTCAAATGGTTTCGATGAAAAAAAAGTTGTCTTGATAAGGAATGACTTTCATTTTCTCAAAAATATTGTCAGTGTAAATTGGTACAATAGAAGACTAAGAGATGAGAGAGAGAGAGAGAAAAGGGAGAGAGAGGAAGGGACGTTCTCTATATTGAATTAGGTTTAATCTCCTGTTTAAGTAGAGATTAGCCAAAAGAATAAAATTACATTTAGCTCCCTTATTATTTATAAAATATAAAAACAACCTTAAGCATAGATAAAACTCTAAAGTAGTTGACTAATCTTAACACTCCCCCTCAAGCTGGAGCATGGATATCAATCATGCTCAGCTTGCCGCAACATTTTGAGAAACTGGGCCTGGCAAGAGGCTTTGTAAAAATATATGCAACTTGATCCTCAGAGATTACATGCTTGGTAGAGGTATGTCCAGCTTGAACCATATCTCGTATGTAGTGACAATCAACTTCAATATGTTTTGTCCTTATGAAATACTGAATTATTGGCTATATATGTGGCTGCCTTGTTATCACACATCATCACCATAAGAGACGAAACCTTCACTTGAAGATCAGTCAGCACTATTCGAACCCACATTAATTCAGCTGTTGTTTGGGCCATAGCTCTATATTCTGATTCAACACTTGACCTAGCAACCACGGTTTGCTTCTTGCTTCTCCAGGAGATTCAATTACCTCCCACAAATACACAGAATCCTGTGGTAGATTTTATATCCTCTATAGACCTAGCATAATCAGCATCAGAGTTAGCAACTACCTCCATAGTGCTTCTTTTCTTGAATAACAACCCTTTTCCAGGAGAGGATTTTAAGTATCTGAGTATCATCATTGTAGCATTCCAATGCACCTCAGTCGGTTTGTCCATGAATTGGCTAACCTTGCTTACAACCAGAGCAATATCAGGTCTAGTCACTGTCACATATAGTAACTTCCCTACCAATGAGCGATAGCTCTTGCTATCAACAAGTTTTGGCTCCTCATCCAACAAATGAACTTTGTTATCCATGGGAATATTTGTTGGTTTAGCTCCCAACATTCCTGTCTCTTTTAGTAAATCAAGAACATACTTTCGTTGAGACAAAACCACACCCTCACTGCCCCCGACCACTTCTATGCCCAGCAAGTAAGGGAACCAAGGTCTTTTGTAACAAAATGTTTTTGAAGATGAACCTTCGTAGCTGCAATATCATTCATGTTATCTCCTGTAAGGATGATGTCATCCACGTATACCACCATAACTACTGTGCCTGAGTTAGTTTTCTTAATAAATAATGTGTGATCTGACGCTGATCTATTAAAACCAAACTTTGACATCACCTCAAACAATTTTTGAAACCATGCCTGAGGACTTTGCTTTAAACCATATATCGCCTTTCTTAATCTCCACACCTTCTGACACTCCTCCTCAACCTCGAACGCGGGAGGTTGTTGCATGTAGACCGTCTCAGACAAATCTCTATATAAGAATGCATTTTTCACATCTAGCTGACACAAACTCCATCCACGGTGAACAACTACAGAGAGAACAAGACGAATGGTGCCCATTCGTGCTACTGGGGAAAATGTCTCAAAGAAATCAACCCCATATGTCTTAGTATAGCCTTTTGCTACTAACCTGACCTTATACCTTTCAATTGAACCATCTGAGTTATACTTAATGGTATATACCCATTTGCATTCAACAATGTCCATATCCCCTGAGGAGTCAACGAGATCCCATGTCTGTTGAGACAGTAAAGCATTCATTTCATCTTGCATAGCCTGCTTCCATCGACTATCGAGAACTGCCTTATGATAACTCAGAGGAATAGTTTCAACAGATAAGGCTGAAATAAATGCTTTCATCTGATTACCGAGTCTGACATCTAACACAAACTTAGACATAGGGTATAAGGTACATTGTCGTGTCCCCTTCCGCAGAGCGATTGGTCTGTCATCATCAATATGAATGTCATTGTTATCAGGATTACTTACCTCAGGAGAAGAAGAAGATGGAGGCACTGGAGGAGGTGGAGCTCTATGCACATACACCAATGGAGGATTGTGAAACCGTGAGGTAGGTGGAGTTGGATTCGGTAATGAGGGCACCAATTCCAAAGAAAAAAAGAGGAACAGGAAGCGAAAAAGAGTCATCTTGATCAATTTACAACCTAGCACCAATACTAGAATAGTATGGAATGAACTCCAAGAAAGATACATCCGCACTGACATACTCTCGACGAGAGATCGGATCATAATATCGATACCCCTTTTGGTTTTTTAGATAGCCTATAAATATACACTTAGTGGCTTGAGTTGCTAACTTATCACGGTCAGGTTCAAGCCTGTGCACAAAACAAACACACCCAAATACCTTGGGCGAAAGAGGGAAGAGAGGTGCACTCGGATACAAGATTTGTAAAGGAATTTGGTCTTCCACAGATAATGAAGGCATGCGGTTGATCAAATAGTAGGCCGTGGTAACTGCATCACCCCAATATGAAGCATGAACATTGGATTGAATCATAAGGGTGCGTACTACGTCAAAGAAATGCCTGTGTTTTTGTTCAGCCACCCCATTTTGTTAAGAAGTATAGGCCCAGGAGGTTTGAGGTTGAATACCATGGTCCCAATAAAATTGCAACAGTGTTGTGGTTTTAAACTCAAGAGCATTATCAGTGCGAATAATCTTAACAACTGACTCAAACTGAGTTTTTATTTCAATGACCAAAGATTTTAGAATGTTAGGAACTTCAGATCTTTCTTTTATTAAGAACACTCAAGACAACTTAGAAAAATCAACAATAACATGATAATAACGACATTGGGTCATGGTAGGAATCTTACTAGGACCCCATACATCAGCATGAATAAGTTCAAAGACTTTTTGACTTGACTTTGACTAGAGGGAAATGAACTCCTATGATGCTTGCCCAACTGACATGCTTCACACTGGAATGATGTAGTAGACGAAATTTGAGGAATGACATGACGAAGTTTCAGCAATGAAGGGTGTCCGAAATGATGATGCCACTGAACAGGAATCGAGGAATAATCGACTGCAGCATAAATATTTTCCACTGGGTGATGTAGATAGTAGACTCCATTTTCTTCATAGCCTCCATCAATCTTCTTCTTCGTTAGCAAATTCTGAAAATGACAACACACAAGATCAAATATCACTCTATAATTCAGTTCTTTTGTAAGGCAACTAATTGAGAGTAAACTTTGAGGAAATGAAGGAGCATGAATAACATTGTTCAACTGCAAGGAAGAGGATATAAGAACATTTCCCTGACCAATAACAGGGGAGGAACTCCCATCAGCTAATAAAACACTCCGATGTGCAATAATAGCCTTTAACTCTGTAAATTTTTGAGAGTTTCCACGTAGATATCTAGATGCACCAGAGTCAATAATCCACTTACTATCAGGAAGAAAAAGATGGTCTCCTGTTGAGAAGGTCACACCAATTACAAGAGAAGAGGAACTTGAAGGACTATGAGCAACCAATTCATCATATTCAGCTCGACTAAGAGTGATCGAATCACTAGGAGAATTGATTTCATTTTCTACCTCAAGTTTTGTAACATTAGCTTTTAGAACATTTGACTTCAATGAATGAAAGGTAGGCCGTCCATGTTTATCCCAACAACGATCTTCTAAATGCTTTGGTTTTTCGCAATAGGTACATTGAAGTTTGCCTCTACCTGCCAAACCTCTTTCACGACCTCTTCCTCTAACATTCAGAGTATTTTCTCGTCCATAACTAGATGGAACAACTAAAGCAGATGATTGAGATGCAGGTTGAGATTGTGGAAGAGAGATGGCAAGTCTACTCAATCGATTGTATGCATCAGCAAGAGTAGGAACGTCAATCCCGGTCAACATTTGGACTTTAGCAACTGTGAACTCTGACGATAGGCCTATGAGCAACCGAGCAACCATAGTCTGTTCTTGTTGATCTTTTTGTTTTGAGCAACACAGAGGTATGTGAGCATTAAGTCTTTCAAAGGCAGCCTTAACAGAGGCTTAGTACTGGGCCAATGTCTGATCACCTTGCTGTAAATTATATATCTCCTGTTCAACTTGGAGAATACGACTCACATTAGTCTCTTGAGAATATGTATCTCAAAGATTATCCCACATTTGTTTAGCCGTATTATAATAAATTAGGCCATCTGCAATACGAGGTTCAATGCTATTCATGATCCATGACATAACAATGTCATTATCTTCTTTCCAAGTATTATATTTTCTTGTTTTATCATTGGCTCAGATTCCAATAAAATATCATTTCTACGATGTCCAGACACTGACATCATAAACATCCTAGACCACCTTGCATAGTTTGTTTCATTCAATTTCACGGAAGAACCATATGAGAAAGAATTGGCGAAGGCTTTATATTCTCCAATAGCCTCATTCTTGTAATTAGATTTGGGAACTTCACCCATAATGATTAACAATAACTCAGAAATCACAACAAATGTTGCTGCTGCAATAGAAGTCCATGAGCAAAAAAAATCTGTCACAGGTTGAAAGTCAGATCGACTATAAAAAAAATCTACTCTCCAATCCACTATGAAATCAGATCTGAGTTCTTCACTAAATAACGATCTGCTCCACAATACGCAGATCGACGACGGTGATTTGTCTTCACCACGACACCCAAATCTGTATCAAATTTGAATCAAAAGAAAAATAATTACGATGCTCCACAATATGCAGGTCCACACTGCAGATCTGTATCCGATCTGAACAAAAAAAACTTGATAACAACGTCTACACAACACCATAACATAGTCTGATACAATATGCAGTTCTACACTGTCATTCCATCATCACCAAAACATAAACACAGATAATGCCTGTCGCTCGCTTCACGACGTCTGCGCAACACCCAAACCTATATTCACTAGATCGGGTCGACCGAAAACCCATGGCTTCACCACGACGTTTAGATCTGATTACAGATCTGAGTCATGACTTTTGTCAGACTACATATCTGTACTACCAAAAAAAATGAACACACCTTACCCGATCTTCTTCACGCGATCCGATGACCTTCACGCAAGTTTTGGCGCATAACCAGAAGTCATGTTCCCAAGGACGTTCGCTCTGATACCATGTAAATTGGTACAGTAGAAGACTAAGAGATGAGAGAGAGAGGAAGGGACGTTCTCTATATTGAATTAGGTCTAATCTCCTATTTAAGTAAAGATTAGCCAAAAGAATAAAATTACATTTAGGTCCCTTATTATTTATAAAATATAAAAACAACCTTAAGCATAGATAAAACTCTAAAGTAGTCGACTTATCTTAACAACCAACACATTGAAATTTTTCATTACAAAATTTTCTCAAATGAAATACATTGGATAACTTAGAAATACTATAATGACTTAGACTTTGATGCCATAAAAAATATCCAATTTTTTATATATTGAAACAAAAGGTGTCTTTGCGAATAATCAATTGATGCACGTAATAGAGATCTTGTTTTCTATAGCTTTCCCCAGTTTGCTTCTCTGACTGGAGATCTTGTATTAAGCAACGGTCAAATGTGAAGGAGACAGTACAACCATGATCGGTTATTTGGAAAACAAAAAGAAGACATAAATTAAGTTTTAGAACATTTTTTATTTTTGGAATTAAAAATTATAATTTTTTAAAAATCTTTAATTCTCTTTATATCAAGAGAAGAACCATCGACACTGAACACATTAGAACCACTTGAATAAATGTCACAATTAGAAAGCATAGAACTATTAGGGGTTATGAAAAGATGCACCAGAATCTAAGAGCTCAGAAACCTTATCCAGTGGTGAGGATGCGGAGACCGCGACACCAGTTATGGATGATGAGTTCTGAGAGTGGTTGTAGAGCTTCTGCCAACTAGAACAAGGACATAGCTTCAAAGAGTGGTGAGTCTCTATTGGTTGCATCCTTGTTCTCTTGAGAAGCCTCTAGATTAGCTACTCTTCTTTCGTCCATTCTGGTTGAATTCTGGACAGTATAGCTTGATGTACCTTTGTTCCCCACAATTATGACAAACTATTTTCTTTCTTTCATCATTTCTCCCTGAAAAATAGTGTATTCCCTTGTTACGGGTCACGGGTCTGGAGATCCAGACCCATGATCATTAACAAGTCATTAATGGCACGATGTAATTTAGTCTTTTGTAATAAGGGTACTTTAGTACCCTAATCTATATAATAGTGTGTTAATATAAAGGAGTTAATACAACAGCCGACCCTGCGAAGAGCGTGGTATCGACTTTCCCTACAATTTTTCTCTCCCTCTCTATCTCTCTCTTTGTTTCTCAGCTTTCACGCAGGGAAGGATTGGAACATCGGAAATCTTACATGGTATCAGAGCTACGCTACAGCTGAAACTGGAATCGATCTCAAAGGTACGTCCAAAAGATCTGTCTCTTCTCGATTTTCTCTTCTAAGTCAAGAATTTTTTTCCCCAATCTCGTCTGTTTCCCCAACCTCGATTTTCTCTATCTCTTGATCTCGATCAGATTTGACGTTAATCAAATCTGATCAAACTCCCTTCCCTTCTCTAACTAATCTGAGTTAACCCAGTTTTCCCCAATCTCGATTTTTTTTGTGTGTCTCTTGACATCGATCAGATCTGACGTTAATCAGATCTGATCAAACTCTCTTCCCTAACTAATTTGAGTTAACTCAGAGAGGACTGGGTTAACTCAACCCAAGTTTTCGATCTCAAAGCCTTCGTTGAACCCCATCTGTCATTCTTCAATCTGTCACCGTGATCTAATCACGCAATCGGGTCTTACTTGATCCAGCTACCGATACCATTTCATCTCCTACTCTTTTCTACCATTTCATCACGCAATCGGGTCTTACTCTTTTCTACCATTTCATCTCCTACAGCTTGAAAGCATTGCGTCAATACCGAGTGTGAATCCATATTCACATATTTTTGTGGTTTTCGTATTCAGTATTTATTCTTTTTTGAAAATCAGAAATCTGACAGATATTCAATTTCTGTTTAAATCAACCATTGATCTGAATTAGTAAAAAAAAAATACAGAAACTATAGACAGATTGTGTTAGACACACTCTTAATACTGTGACACATGGATTCACTTCCTACTCAGTCGGTCCTTTCTTCAAGTTTCCTCAGTCAACTCGTGTCTGAAAGGATTCCGTATGGTCTCTCCCTTCAAGTTAAGGTTTAAGCCTGAACCTCGCTCCGTGAGGTATCTTTTTCATTCAGGTTAAGGTTAAACCTGAGTCTCACTTCAACTAGATATCCTTTCTAGTCCCACCGCGGTTTCTTCATCCAAGGATTCCGCACGGTTCCCCCCCACTCAGGTCAAGGGCTAAACCTGAATCTCGCTTTGGCGATGCATTTTGTTGTCCTATCACGGCTTCCTCGGTCGAGGATTCTGTATGGTCGTCCCTTTCAAATTAAGGGTAAAGCCTGAACCTCGTGCCACAAGGTATCTTCCTTTTTCAGGTTTTGGTTAAACATGAGCCTCGTTTCGACGAGGTAATCCTCCCATTCCCATCATGGTTTTTCCCCCACAAAGGAGTCCATGCTCTGTACATCCATCCAGGAAAGGATTGTGCTTGAAGTTTCATCTCACGAGGCATTTCTCTAAAAAATATTCCATCGAGGTCCACTTATATTCCTTTTCCCATCCAAATTATCTTGACCTATCTTCGTCCCATCCAGGTTAAGGGTGAGTCATTCCAGAAGGCTGATCTTGTCTCACCCATGAGACTTGATCAAAATTCTTATCTTTCATCATTTCGGGATCTTTACCCAAAGTCCCATCACGACTTCCTCATTTCTATCATTCAGTCATATCATTGTCGAGGATTTTGTCCCCCAGGACCATTCAGGATAAGGCTTTAAGCCTGAAAAGCCATGTTTTCGAAGTAATTCTTCCACACCCAGCTCAGATCTGCTGACTGGGGCATTTTTTCAAAATTTGGAGTGTTTCTTTGCCACTAAGCTCGGCTTTCAACCGACTTAGTAGCAAAGAGGGGCATCTATGAACACCCCAAAATTTTCAAAATCTTATAAATATTCCCTTTTTGCCCTTGACCCATTTTCTGAATAATTGAGTCAGTTTTAAATCTAAATTCCATTGTATTTCTCAAATTTTGCTGAAATTAAAATCATTTTATATATCTGACTCGATTTCGGATCTGGACCCATTGTCAAAAACCAAATTTGAGCCTCGTTGTCCAATTCTCAAATTGAAATTACAAAAATGCCAAAAAATAGTTTTTGAATGGCTCAGACAGTCCATCCGGCATCCGCTTTGATTCATTGCTCGATATTCCTCAAATCGAGGTTAAAATATTGAAAATCTTCTCAAATTTTGAATTCAAACTCATTTTCTGAAGAAATCAAACCCAAATTTTTAGAAAACCTCTTCTTATAAAAATTCCTCAAAAATACCAAAATACTTTTGTTTTTTGCCAAGATCTTTAGAATTTTATTCAAAAATACCAAAAAAAAAATGGAAAATACAAAGAAAGAAAAAAAAATATAGTTTTGAAGACCTCTCCTTTTGAAAAAAAACATCTTTTTAACTGAAACTATCTTTCTGAAAATACTTAAAAAAAAGGGGGGGGCACTCTTTTGAAAAAAAAAAAGTTTCTTCAACGAATATCTTCAGGGGCTTTATCGGATTCTCTCTCCCCATTCTCGCTCCATCGCCCCCTTTCTTCCAGAACCCTCTACCACTCTCTCCTTCATCACCGAATTCCCCAATACCCTTCTTCAACCCTTGATCACCAATGGAAGCTCAGTCCCCATCCTCTTCAACCCTTGATCTGTAACCACCACTCTTCTCCCTCTGTTCATCCTTAACGAACACCTTCGGGAGCCTTCCTTTCCCTCTTTAAAAAGGGGACACCCAAGCCTCATCTGGGCATCAATTTTTCTTCTGAATCATTCATTTTCTTCCTTCAAGCACCATCCACCGCCATCTCTTTCTCCTTCTTCATTTGAAAAGGGGTTCAAGAGGAAGACAGAAGGGATGCTCTCTCGTCCTCCCTGCTTAAACGAAGTAATCTAGTAAGTCATAACACTCTTTTCTCTGATTTCTTTTCTTTAATTTCCTTTTTAAAAATTTTCCCATTATTGCCCCATTTACGAATTATCGATGGTGTTGAGTTTCCTGTGCAACATCAACTCATCCCTTGTGCAATATCAAGAGGAATTTTACATTCCAACATTACTCCCTCCGTTTCTTTTTTTTTTTCTCTTCTTGATACGGAGTTGACAATCCGATCTTAGCACTGTTTCTTGCCGATTTTCTGTTTTAAATCTTATATATACTATTCAAATGTGTGTGTTTAGCATATCTCTCCTTCATTTCCTAGGTATCTGTATTTTCCTGCATAATACTGTGTTTTGGCATTCTTTGATCCCTCGCACCATTTTTTCTTTTTCTCTTTTTTTTTTTCTTTCTTTCTTTTTTTTTTTTTTACCTCTTTCCATCTCATTACATTCCTTGTTCATACTTGATCTGGTGCTCCACATTCATCGCGCTTTAGGGTGTCCTTTTTGATTCATTTTCTTTTTCCCTTTTCTTTGGATTATCCGTCGATCTCATTTTTGTTTTCCATTTCAATTATCCTGTTTTACCGGTTGATTGTCCATCGGTTTCATTTGTTGTTCTGACATTCATTCAAGTTTGGGTGTTTAAAAAGAAGAAGGAATATGGTCATGGTACAACGATCTTTGCTAAATTATGGTTCAACAACTTGCTTATGTTGAAATCCCCTGACCCGCTGTTATCAAGACCAATCGGTTGGTGTTGAGGGAGTTGATTTTACAGAGGATAGTCTGCTAAAAGCAACTATTGGAAGAGACAAATCATACCTTTCATTAGGAGTCAGGATCTTTCTGGACATCTGGATGGATCTATTCCAGTTCCTCCCGAGTTCATATCACGAGAAGAAAGGGATAGCAAAGGGGAATCTACTACGGTATATGTTAGAAATCCTGAATTTGTAGCTTGGATGAAAAAAGACCAAGCGCTAGTTGCCTATATTACATCTACACTGTCACAAGAAGTTCTTGCTATAGGGATTACTTATGCACGAGGACGAGGACGAGGAAGCTATGATATCAAGGGAAAAGGAGCACAAGGGAGAAGTGGTCAAGGAGGTCGTGGACTATTACCTATACCCAACACATATTTCAATCCACAAAGACAGAGGCCAATTCCTACTTGCTTTCTATGTAATAAGAAGGGGCATATCAAAGCTAATTGTTGGTTCAATCCCCAAAATAAGGGAAAATCGATACAAACTGAAGCAAAAAGGGGCACAGACAGTACAAGAATCAACGGAGAAGTAAAAGAGTTATTGTTGTCAGCTTTAGCAGAATTGAATCTAAAACAGAATGAGCAAGGTACTTGGTACGTGGACTCTGGCGCAGCAACTCACGTTACTGGTGATGCCGGTAAGCTCCTAAAACTTGTTCCTTACATTGGTAGAAGTAATATAGTTACTGGAGATGGATCACACCACTCTATCTCTCATATTGGAAACTCTATTATACCCTTGTCTGAATCTTCTATCAACTTTTCAAAAGTTCTTTATGCTCCTAATATCAAGAAAAACATTGTTTCAGTCTCTAAACTTGTTGATTATATCAAAGCCTCAGTTGAATTTACTCCCTCTTCTATTCTTGTCAAGGATCTCTGCACGAAGGAGACATTCGCTAGAGGAAAACGGCAAGGCAATATGTATGTCTTTCAAGAAGATCCTTCAGCACATATTCGCTCTGCAGAACCAAACTTGAAGCTTCACCCATCGTTGCCTTCTGAAAATTTTACCTGTGTCTTCAGTGTCTCTGAAATCAATAAGCCAAATCTTTGGCATGTTCGTCTAGGTCATTGCAGTAGTAGTTTCATTGAAAAGCTTGTTTCAAATAACCTCATTCCCAAGTCAAGTTTAGGAATAAATGTCAATGACAACAAATGTTCTAGTTGTCTCTTATGTAAGAGTCATGTCTTACCTTTTCATTCTATCAATAAAAGAGCTTCAAGGCATTTTGAGATTATCTGCTCTGATGTTTGGGGGCCTGCCCCAGTTGCTTCCATATCTGGAACTAGATATTATCTTTTATTTGTTGACAGTTATTCTCGTTATTCTTGAATATTTTTCATGAAACACAAATCTGAGACTTTCAAGTTGTTTCGAAACTTCCATTCCTTTGTCAAAAACCAATTTTCTGAAAACATCCTTAGTTTCCAATGTGACGGAGGAGGTGAATTTTCTTCCATTGACTTTACTAACTTTCTTCAAAGTAACGGGATAAGGAAAAATGTGTCTTGCCCACACACACCTCAGCAGAATGGGATTGCTGAAAGGAAGCATCACCATATTGTTGAGAGTGCGATGAGCATGATGCATGATACTAGTCTTCCGATTACTTTATGGACAGAGGCTTTTCATTCTGCAGTTCATGTGATAAATCGATTGCCCATGACTATTTTGGAAAACAAGTCTCCTTGTCTCTTTTTGGTGTACATCCCAACTACCATGATTTGCATGTTTTTGGTTGTTTATGCTATGTTCATGTTGATAGTTCAATGAGACATAAGTTTCAGGGAAAGGCCCTGAAGTGCAGGTTTGTGGGTTATGCTGATGACTATAAAGGGTACAGGTGCTATGATCCGGTGAGCAAGCACATCAAAATATCAAGAAATGTCATCTTCGATGAATTGAATTTTGATTGTCGATGTACTAGTTCTTCAGAATCAAAATCTAAAATCGAGGCTTATTATCCTTGGTTGAATTATGAACTTCTCTCCGGAGCTAGTGACGTTTGCTCAAATTGTACTCAAAAGGATAAGGAATCAGTGTCTACTGATGAAATGATTGCCCATGAAAATACAGACCCAACTTTGAATCCAGAAAGGTATAAAGGCTTTGTCTACACTCGACGAGAAAGAGAGCCGCCCACCATAGTTAATTCAGACATGGACACATCCTCTACATCCAACATCGTTGATATTAGAAGATCCACCCGTTCTCGTCATCCAATTGAAAGATGGGTCAATTATGAAAATTTCTCATTAGATTTTCAACTCTTTTTAACAGCCTTGAATAAGGAAGATGAACCCACAACGTTCTCTCAAGCATCAAATTCCAGAAGATGGATTGAAGCAATGAATGAGGAGATGGAAGCTCTACATGAATGTGGTACGTGGGATGTCGTACCAAGACCACCTGACAGAAATGTTGTTGGTTCGAAATGGGTGTACAAAATAAAGTATAAACCAGATGAGACTATAGAGCGATACAAGGCGAGTCTTGTAGCCAAAGGTTTTACACAAGAGCAAGGACAGGACTATGATGAAACCTTTAGTCCAGTGGTGAAGATGGGGACAATCAGAGTCATACTTTCTTTAGCTATTGAACATCAATGGACTATTAGCCAACTTGATGTGAAGAATGCTTTTCTTCATAGAAATTTGAGAGAAGAAGTATACATGGAACAACCCACTGGTTACGCAGAAGGCAATCCTACAAAATATGTATGCAGACTAAAAAGGGCGATATATGGATTGAAGCAGACATCTCGATCTTGGTTCGATAGTTTTTCTTTTGAAATACAAAAATATGGTTTTAAGAAATCTCTTCTTGACCACTCTTTATTTATATTTAAGAACCAAGACACAGTTACTCTGTTGTTGATATATGTAGATGATATCATCATCACTGGTAATTCCAATGAGCACATTGAAGAAGTCAAACATCTCTTGAATCAGAGGTTCAAAATGAAGGACCTTGGCAAACTACAGTACTTTCTTGGAGTTGAAGTCGACAGTACCTCTGAAGAGATGACTCTCACTCAACATAAGTATACCATTGATGTTCTCAATAAAGCGGGTATGAAAGACTGCAAGCCCTTGGGAACTCCTAGCGTTCTTCATCAAAAGCTTAGCTCTCAAGACGGGAATCCATTTGATAATCCCACACAGTACCGTAGCATAGTGGGTATATTACAATACCTCACTTTTACTCATCCTGATATAGTCTACTCCATGAATCAAGTATCTCAGTTTATGCATACACCATGTGAAGGGCATATGAAAGCAGTTAAACAGATACTTTGATACATGAAGGGAATGGTTGGTGATGGCCTCTTATATAAGAGAAAGACCAATGGGCAAAATGCACATGAGATCACTGTTTATTCTGATGCGGACTGGGCAGGAGACCCAGATGAACGCAGATCAATATCCGGCTATTGTGTGTTTGTTGGGATGAATTTGGTTTCTTGGAGTAGTAAGAAACAAAAGGCTGTTGCCAGATCCAGTACAAAGGCTGAATACAGGTCAATGGCAGCCGCCACTGTTGAAGCTACTTGGATTAGACACTTACTGACAGAAGTAGGAGAATCGATCTCTCGATCACTTCTTTTGTGTGACAACCAGAGTGCCATTAGTATGTCTTTTAATCCAATCCATCACAGTCGTGCCAAACATATTGAAATAGATCAACATTTTGTGAGACAAAAGGTAGAAGAGAAAGAGATTGAGCCTGAATTTGTACGAACTACAGATCAAGTGGCGGATATATTTACAAAAGGATTGACAAAAGACAAATTTTGGATGTTAAAAGGCAAGTTGTTCATGGTTCAAGATCATGCACAACTTGAGAGAGGGTGAAAAGTAGTGTATTCCCTTGTTACGGGTCACGGGTCTGGAGATCCAGACCCGTGATCATTAACAAGTCATTAATGACACGATGTAATTTAGTATTTTGTAATAAGGCTACTTTAGTACCCTAATCTATGTAATAGTGTGTTAATATAAAGGAGTTAATACAACAGCCGACCCTACGAAGAGCGTGGTATCGGCTTTCCCTACAGTTTTTCTCTCCCTCTCTATCTCTCTCTTTGTTTCTCAGCTTTCACACAGGGAAGGATTGGAACATCGGAAATCTTACACTCCCATCATTATTGCGTTGTTTCTCAAAGTTATGAGAAGTAGTGCTCCCAAAATTATTTTTAGAGAAGTGAGGAGGCTTGTAGGTCTATGTGTTAGTACTGAGTCTAGAGACTGCCAACACATTGTCTTTACACTTCTTAGAATCGGTCATAATTTTAAGCCTTGTATCCTCCATACATCAGCCAGAATTTCATGAATGGGTGGTAACTCATCTTGTTTGCAGTAGATGATATTAACCCAAACTTATTCAAACTTGGGCTGAAGAACTCTCATGAGCTGAAAAAATTGCTCACTAAGAATTTGTTTTTTCCTACTGTGCACATCATTTGGAGTATCCCAAATAGGCTCCATCTTAGCCATTTGGTCCCACAATCTTTTGAGAGTTCCATAATACTCTCTAACAGTTTTTTCTCCTTTGCAATTATGAATCTTGTTTTGTAATTCTCATTTATGGACCACATTATTTTGAGTGTAGGTTTGTTTGATAAAAACCCACGCTTCATCGACCCTCTCAAATTTTAAGATATTTTCGCAAGGTTCTTCACTCATACTTCCCATAAATAAGAATAGATCATTTTTATATTTTGAGATGGTATCTTCTCTCCCTTTTTCCTTAAGTTCTTGTTCCTTGATAACCCCATTTTTATCACTTGTAGATTTAATGAGAGTAAGTTGAGGTTTTGGTAAGGAACCATCAACATATTCCCATAAATCTTTTTCAACTAATATCCTTTTCATTGCAGTAGCCACATGTTATAGTTTTTTCCATCAAACTTGATATGAACCACCATATCAACCTCTTTTTCAGCCATGGTACCAAGAAAAGAAATAGAGAGAAGATATATATATATATATATATATATATATATATATATATATATATATATATATATATATATATATATATATATATATATATATATATATATAGAGAGAGAGAGAGAGAGAGAGAGAGAGAGAGAGAGAGAGAGAGAGAGAGAGGTTAGAAGAGAAAAAAAAGTGTATGATGATCTTTTCCGAAGAGATGTAGATCACGACCTCGCATCCTCCTTCACGAAAAAAGATGTCTCATAAGCACAAGGCCACACAGGGCCACAACTCAAGTAAAAAATAATAAATATATTTAAGAATAAATATGCTTGAGAAACATACCTTACAACATACAAGAGAACTCTATTTATAGAGTCAAAATGGGAGGTATGGGAGGCAGTCCAGCTAGCTGTTGGACTGCCTACAACGGTCATATTTATGGCAGTGTCCAACAGCTAGTTGGACTGCCCCAACAGTCATTGGCTAAAAAAAAGACAAAACAGTAAAAAAAAGGATAAAAGGCATGTGCAGTCCCTAGTAGACTGTGCATATTACAGCAGGGTAAAGAGACTGTTGTTCACCCTACTGGGCACAGCCTATTACACAGACTGAAAAGACAAAAATACCCCTAATGGGCATTGATTATTACAAATATATATATATATATATATAAGTGTGTGTGTGTGTAAAAAAATGTACATATTTTAACAGATTTATTGTTGCTGGATTCTGTATGTATACCTGTGACCTGCAACCTGGCTTGATAAGCTGTCTTTTTGGTTCGGATATTCCTACCCTATGAGCTGAGGTCTTTGGGCACTTGGTGGCCCCTGACCTGCATTTCATAACCCTAGTTCTTGGGGTTGAGTTTTGAATCCTATCAATATCATTATATGAGCCCTCTAATCAGATGATATGGTTGACTCATGTCCTACAGTCCTTGTCGAGAGAAGGATAAACACATATATATCTACACATGCAGGCCTGTGCAAATGTGCATGCACATTCACACATCTTTTTTTAAGAAATTTGGTAGAGATCACTTTTCTTTTGGAAGTAGGTATGAGATCATGAAATATTAAAAAATTTCAACCCTTTATTAATGATCTTCTCTATTATATTTTTGAGTCTCCCAAGAACCATTTGCAAAGCAAGTAGTTCAGGAGTGCCATGGCCACTTTTTTGCATAATATTTTGGATTAAGAGAATGTGCCATGCAATGCAAATGAGTCTTGTTCTTATTCCATCTTCTGACTAAAATTGAATGAATATGGTTAAAAATTTTTGAATCATCCAATGCAGAATTTTTTTCTTCATGCTTGAAACTTACAACTTTTATTTTTTCAATCATATTATCTCACATTTCATAAACTCTCTGAAGCATGGGCTCATCCTTATCAACTTCTCTTAATATTTCTCAAATAAGTTGCGTAAATTGAAGAAAGTATATCACTCTGTCCCAAAACTCATCATCAACAATGAATTTCTTAATTTCTTGAGCCTTGACATCATCATCAACACGATAGAATGTCCAATTTTCATCAGTCACTATGCTAACCAAAGCATTCTTCATTTTTTTAATCATCTTCACCATCACAATGATGGATGCAAAACATGTTTCAGCGACCTTTAACAATTTCAGGTCAGAATACCTATTAAATATAACATTAGCACGATGGTAGTTAACAAAATTCCTAATGCTTTTGACATTTCTTTCTAAATCTTCAGTCCATGAACATAAATCATATGCTTGTGAATTTTCTTCTTCTTTGAGGTTGCAGATGCTCTTTAGGGTCAGATTTAAGCTGTGTGCTACTCAGGGAGTCCAAAAAATATGAGGGTACTCACTCTCCAAACTCAACGTTGCACTTTTACAAACTAGAGCGTTGTCTGTAATGATTTGTACTTTCTGATCACCCACTTCTTTTATGACTTGTATAAACAACCTCTTCAAATACTCTGCATTTTTATATTCCCCAGATGCATCAACTGCTTTCAAGAATACTGGGCCACTAAGCGAATAAACAATGAAATTGATCAGTGAACACCTTTGAATATCTGTCCATCCATCAGAAACAATAGAAACTCTATTTTGCTCCCATGAATATTTTTTAATTTCCAGCAACCTCTCCACATTTGCCCTCTTCTGCAAGAAGTGTGGTTTGTAGTTTTTCTGAGCTTGGAGGCACATAGCCACTCAAATTACAATTTGCCAAAGATGTTATTAAATCCTTCCAATAAGGATTTCTAGCCGCATTAAATGAAAATAAACTAGAATAAAAATACTTTCCTACTTTTCTATCCATATCCTCCCTTCCCTATGTATTGAATGCTGCTTGTATCGTTACTCTACCTTCTACATTGACTTTTTTTCAGCATTTTCTTGGTGGCTTCTAAATGACACACTAATTGCACAAGAATCACTCATTGTCTTTGTATTTTCTTGTATTGTCTTCGCATTTCCTCATCAACTTTTTTGAATCCTGAAATGCCATGTCCTGATATCTTCAACAAATGAGCCTTTCACTCTTGTGTAAGACCCAACAAAATCTCTTTCATAGAGCTTGCATCGAAATCTCTTGTTTCCACCATCTCCTTCAATTTTTGAAAGCTTATCTACATGTACCTATAGTGGTCTCACATCATCACTCCCACTACAACTATCAACAAAACTAGCAACAGAACTCACATGTGAAGATGAGGATGATGCAAGTCCTTTCCCTTTATCCATCATTTTTATCCTGAAAACACAAAAATTTTTATATTAAAATCAATTATGCAGACAATCAAGATTTATAATATCGAGTCCAACTTCCGACTCTCGGCTCACAAAGGAGGGTTGAGGGGTAGGCTCGGTCTATCAGGCTGAGCCCAACTCCCGGCCCGTCCAGGAAAAACGAGGAGGGGGGGAAGGGTTGGGGTCTCGTCCCACCCCTGACTGTCGAAAAAACAAGGAGCAAAGAGGAGCTCACCCCCCCTCCCCTGCTAAAACTGGGAAGTAGGGAGGGGCTCTCCCCCTCCCCTGAAATCAGAGGGAGCAGGGGGCTCAGCCCCTCCCCTGCCGAAAACAGGGAAGCAGGGAGGGGGGCTCGGCCCCTCCCCTGAAATCAGAAGGAGCAGGGGGGCTCGGCCCCTCCCTTGCGAAAACAGGGAAGCGGGGAGGGAGCTCGGCCCCTCCCGTGAAATCAGTGGGAGCAGGGGGCTCAGCCCCTCCCCTGCCGAAAACAGGGAAGCAGGGAGGGGCTCGACCCCTCCCCTGAAATCAGAGGGAGCAGGGGGGGGGGGGCTCGACCCCTCCCCTGCCGACCCAACAAGAGAGCGAGGGGGTACAACATGAGGGAAGAACAGAAGGAAGGGGACGAGGGAGAGGTTACCTGAGAGGAGAGGAGGTGGCTCCGGGCATCGTCGGGGTTGCGGGTGGGGTTGACGTCGGCGATCGCCGAAGGTTTGTGACGAGGGAGAGGAGGAGGTGGTGTCGGGCTCTCCTGAGAGACATCGGGAGGAGAGGAGGCAAGGGAGAGAGCAAAGCTGCGTGGGAGAGGAGAGGATTAGGGCAAAAAAAATTTGCCCTAATCCTCTTTCGCAACCCTTTTGATCGGGCAAATTATTTTTTTACATCTGAAAATTGGACGAAAATGATCTTGGGTGCGTTGACCGCACTGAGGGTCGTGTTGACTGCATCGGGTGCCGCACCCGCACCGCATCGACACGGGTGCGGAACCTGCTTTGTCGAATCCATGTGACTTAGCTCATAGGCTTTGCAAGATTTCCATTTCTTTGTTGTTAAGGTTTTTCTCCTTTTTTGTGGCCAATCTCCTTTTTTGTAGCCAACAATTCTAGGCTGCACCTGTTAATATATATATATATATATAATGTAATTCATTTGTAATACCTGATAGGGATATTTTTGTCTTTTTATATAGTTGTTTATAAACATAATTATTTATTAATTAGGTTATTTTATTCTTTTATCTTTTGTAATTTTTTTTGTTAGTCCCCCTTTTGAACACGCATTGGGGGTCTCACATAGAGTCATTGGGACCCCCAACGGTCACAAATGTGACCGTTGGGATTTGTGACCGTTGGGGGCTCCCAACATCTCTATGGGAGCCCCCAATGGCCTCTCCTGTTTGCTCTATTTGTTGTATAAATCAAGGTTGCCAAACTAGGAAGCGAAAGCGGGAAACGATATGGGAAGCAGAAGCGAGAAGCGAGGCATTTTAAAATTTATTGGAAGCGGGAAGCGAAGTATCAATTTGAAAGTGAAATATGAATAAAAAATAAAGCAATATGGAAACTGAATAGGAATTGAATAAGAAACAAATAAAAGTAAAAATAAAATTGATCATTCTTATATTTCATGATTTTTCAGTAAAAGAGTTAATTTTTTGTTAAAATCTAATAATGCTGGTTACTAATTTAGAAAAAGTACATGGAAAGTGAGAGGAGGCGTGAGAGAAAATACATGTAAAACATGAAAAGAAATGTGAGAAAAACATATAGGAAACATAGACCATGTGTGTGGGAGGCATAGAAGAAGAGTGAGGAAATTGAGATTTCCCTGAAGTTTCGGAAGCGAGGAGTATCGTGCTTTCGAAGCGAGTTTCCGGGAAGCGTGCTTTTCACTTACCTAAGAAGCTTCTGGTAACTCTGGTATAAATAGGGGTCATTCCCCCTTGTATTTGTATGCGTTTTAAGGCTCAATCCAATAAATATTTCATTATTTTTATGCTTTTATAGCTTTTTTAGGCTTTCATTGCTTTTACATTCTTGGGTTACACTTTCGCCTATTTCCTTACATGGTATGAGAGCAAGGTCTCTAGGAGAATAGATTGGGTGTTGCATCATCACGATGGTCGTCTCGAAAAACATGCCACTCAAAGTTGGGTGGCTTGGATTCAAGAAAAGCTCTTACTCGGTTTGTATCTCATGTATTGTGTCTTTATGTATCTTATTTACGTATATGTAACTCTATTTTTAAATAGTAGCCTCTTGCTAAATATGTTAAAAATGAATAGTTTTTTTAAAGTAATTATTAAATCTTGTGCGTAAGTATATTTTCATAAAATATTTGTTTTAATTATGCATATCATAATAAAAATCATATTTTATAAGAATAGATGATTTTCCTTTAAAAATATTAAATATTGTGTTTTTCATATGGCTAATTCCTTTGTTATATGCATTTGGTTTTTATCATAATAATTATTGATAGTTCTAGGCATATGTTAAAATATGATTTTTAGGTATATTATATGGATTATATGAATTCCTTAAAATTTTAGAAGCTTTTCATCGGCGGTGACCTTAATGGACATGTAGGCATTAGTAGGGATGGATTTGAGAGTATCCATGGAGGCTATGGTATAGGAGAAAGTGGAGAAAGGATTTTAGATTTTGGTTTGTCCTATGATATGATCTTAGCAAACACTTGGTTTAGGAAAAGGGAGTCTCACCTAGTAACATTTAAAAGTGGGGTTAATACGAGTCAGATAGATTTTTTCCTACTTAGAAAGAGAGATAGGGGTTGTTGCATCGATTGTAAGGTTATACCGAGAGAAAGTGTAGCTACACAACATAGAGTCTTAATTTTAGATCTTAGAATTAGACAATGCCGCAAAAGGGATAAACATAGGATAGATCCTAGAATTAAGTGGTGGGCACTGAAAGGAGCTAAACAAGGAATGTTTGTAGAGCGGGTAGTTAAGGAAGTTGATTGGTGTCTCGAAGAGGATTCAGAATCAATGTGGAATAAAATAGCGGGTGGCATGAGAAAGGTGGCTAAGGAGGTATTGGGTGAGTCTAAGGCGGTGCACCGCTAGGTAAGGATACATCGTGGTGGAATGAGGCTGTCAAATTAACTATTAAGGTTAAAAGAGAGTGTTATAGAAATCTAAGCAAGAGTCGTGATAATGAGAATTTGAAGAAGTATATGATAGCAAAGAAGGAAGCTAAAAAAGTAGTTCGGAACGCGAGGGATAAGGTATATATGTGAAAACACGTGAGAGAGAGAGAGAGAGAGAGAAAAGAACCTTTCTTGAGAAATCGGCAGCACTTGATGTCTCGGTTGCTGCACTCGTGCCTTTATTAGTATAGGGTTACAATTATAATTTACAGGGACAAAATTGCCCCTTATAAGTAACACATGTTACATTATAATACAACTAAAGCAAAACACGTGGATGGATATGGATCCGATATCGGATCCATATCCAATCCATATTCCACATTCTAATACCCTCCCTCAAGTTGTGCATGGGGTTGAACCATGTGCAACTTGTTCTTCAGATACCAGAAGCGATGACTTGTAAGACCTTTTGTAAACATATCGACAACTTGGTCTTCTGAAGGCACATAAACTGGTTCAATCTCTTTGTCGGCTATTTTTTGTCTGATGAAATGTTGATCGATTTCAATATGTTTAGTCTGACTGTGATGAACAAGATTGAATGCAATTTGTATAGCACTTCTATTATCACACATAAGTGTCGAATTTGAGATATCCTCTCCCATCTCTGTAAGAAGATGCCTAATCCAGGTCACTTCTGCTGTGGTAGCTGCCATAGATCTATACTCTGCCTCTGTGCTAGATCTTGCCACAGCCTTCTGTTTTCTGCTACTCCATGAGACAAGATTTCTCCCAATGAAAACACAGTATCCTGAAACAGACCTTCTCTCATCTGGATCTCCTGCCCAGTCTGCATCTGTATAGGCAAGTATGTCACGTTTTGGTGATTTCCATGAAGACTGAGTGTATGTGAGTCCATCACCCACCGTTCCTTTGAGATAGCGAAGGATGCGTTTGACAGCATCCATGTGACCAGTCTTTGGTTCATGCATGAATTGAGATACTTGATTGACAGAATACACAATGTCTGGTCTAGTGAAGGTAAGGTATTGTAACATACCTACTAAACTCTGATACTTGACTGCATCAGGATATAACTCACCATCACAAATACTGAGCCTTTGGTTAACAACACTGGGTGTGGGTAGAGGTTTACAATCTGTCATTCCTGCTTTAGCCAGAAGATCAAGAGTGTATTTATGTTGAGTTAATGACATTTTATCACCTTGTCTATCTACCTCTACTCCAAGAAAATATCTCAGCTCCCCAAGGTCTTTCATTTTGAACCGCATATTCAATAGAACTTTAATTCGCTGAATATGGTCTGGAGCATTACCAGTGATAACAATATCATCAACATATATGAGTAAGAAAACCACAGTGGTACCGTTCCTATATATGAACAAAGAATGATCAAGTTGGGAACGAAAGAAACCATGTTTATGGATTTCTAAGGAAAAACTTTCAAACCATGACCTAGAAGCTTGCTTCAATCCATACAAAGCTCTGGTTAACTTGCATACATATTCTTTTGGGCTTCCCTCTGCATAACCTTGAGGCTGCTCCATATAGACTTCTTCCTTTAAGTCCCCATGAAGGAATGCATTCTTAACATCAAGCTGACTGAGGATCCACCCATGTTCAATTGCCAGGCCAAGTATAATGCGAATAGTTCCCATTCTCACCACTGGGCTGAATGTCTCATCATAATCCTGACCATATTCTTGAGTGAAACCCTTGGCCACAAGACGCGCCTTGTACCTTTCAATGCTACCATCCGGTTTATATTTAATTTTATAAACCCATTTGGAACCAACAACATTTTTATCTGGAGGACGGCCAAGTATCTCCCATGTTCGACATTCATGAAGTGCCTCGATCTCCTCATTCATCGCTTCAATCCATTTGTTGGATTGGATAGCTTGATGAAAACCAAGTGGTTCATCGTGTTTTTCAATCTGGGATAGAAAGATCTGAAAGTCCATAGAAAAGTTGTCATAACTAACCCACTTTTCAATGAGATGCCTTATCCTGCCTGATCTTCTTGGTGCTTCTCTGTCATTAGACAATGCAATGTGTTCTTCAGTAGGTACATTCGTTTGCTCTCTAGATCTCCTGGTATACACATTTCCTTTGTATCTTAGACACTCTGCTTGTGATGCATCATCTGAAACTGTCTCACCATGTATGCTTTCAGGAAACAAAATAGTATGCTCGGCAGCATGTGAAATAAGTTCAGCACTAAGCCATGGATCATACCAATTAGCAACTGAACCAGTAGGTTCACGATTGACACCTGTTTCTTTTCCCAGAAAATTATTTTCATCAAAAACAACATTTCTGGAAATTTTGATCTTCTTAGGATCATAGCATCTGTAACCCTTGTGTTCATCTGCATAACCTACAAATTGGCATATAGAGGCTTTGTCTTGGAATTTAGTTCTCATGGATTTGTCAATATGAACATAACATGTGCATCCAAAAAACTCGTAACTCATTATAATCGGGATGTGCACCAAAGAGAACATAATAGGGAGATTGATTTTCAAGAATAGGCATGGGAAGGCGGTTTATCACATGAGTGGCAGTGTGAAAGGCTTCAGACCAAAGACTAATGGGTAAGTTACTCCCATGCATCATACTCATTGCACTTTCCACAATATGTCTGTGTTTACGTTCAACAATTCCATTTTGTTGTGGTGTGTACGGGCAAGAAACTCTACGATGCATCCCATTATCTTGGAGAAAATCTAAAAATTCTTTAGAGGAATACTCACCACCCCCATCACATTGGAGAATTTGGATATTTTGAGAGAATTGATTTTTAACAAAGGCATGAAAGTGACGGAAAATGGAAAAAACCTCTGATTTGTGTTTCATAAAGAATATCCAGGTAAAACGAGAGAAGCTGTCAATAAAGGATACATAATATTTACTTACAGAAGAGGAAGGATTAGGAGCTGGGTCCCAAACATCTGAACATATTATCTCAAAAGGTATGCTCTTTTATTTATTTGATGAAAGGGAAGTACATGACTTTTGCAGACCTGACAATTGGGACATATTTTATTTCTCAATAAAGGTGAAACAGACTCCGAAAGAAGACCATTGGACACTAACTTTTCAATAAAGACTTGACTACAATGACCAAGACGAGAATGCCAGAGATCTGACTTATTACATTTGGATGTACTTTGGACACTTTTGAGGACGAGATCAGACTGGGGCTTCAGGACACTGGAGGCTGGATCTTCATTAAAGACATACATGTCTCCACGTCGTTCTCCTTTAGCGAACATCTCCTTCGTTTGAAGATCCTTGACAAAGACAGAAGTAGGAGTAAATTCCACAGAAGAATTGGTAGAATCAACAAGCTTGGAAACAGATACAATATTTTTCTTTATATTTGGTGCATGAACAACATCAGATAAAGGAATGGATGACTTAGACAAAGGAATGACGACATTGCCTATGTTCGAAATAGGGTGGTGAGTCCCATCTCCGGTTACAATATTAGATTTTCCAAAATAAAGAGTCATAGTAGAGAACTTACCTGCATTACTAGTGACATGAGTTGCTGCCCCAGAGTCAACATACTATATTCCATCATCATTTTGCTTCAGATTCAAGTTGGCCATAGTAGATAGAAGGAGATCCTTAGCATCCTCACTGACTCGGAACGTACCTGCAGTTCCTGATGCACCAACATTTCTGGTGTTTTGCATTCTATTCCGATTTTGTGGGTTGAACCAGCAGTTGGCCTTGATATGACCTCGCTTGTTGCACTGATAGCATGTGGGAACATTCTTTGAAAAATTGGCATTAGAATTTGGTGTAGGTAGTATCCCACGTCCACCCTGAATTGAATTTCCCTTGCCTCTGCCACGCCCTCCCTGTGTACGATCAGCAAACATCCCTGTGACAAGAATCTCATGCGTAGATGATTGCCCTGCTGAAGCATCAGATATGCTTTTCAAAGACATCTCGTATTGGAAGAGTTTAACACGTAATTCCTCAAAACTGGGCAACGAAGGCAAGCATAATAAAGAAGTGACAAGTACATGATACTCTGATCCCAGGGCATTCAGTGTTTGTTGCACCTTTTCTTTATCGGACACTGGATATCCAACAAGAGCTAATTGATCTGTGATGCTTTTGACTTGATTTAAAAATTCAATAATGGTCATTGCTCCCTTCTTTAAAAGCTGAAATTCACGCTTGAGAAATAGCACCTTAGCCTCTGATATCTGAAAGTAGGTTTGAGCTAAAGTTTTCCACAATACTTTAGATGTGCAATCATCAGGGATAGAAACCAAAACTTCTTGCGACAGTGTGGAAGTGATATATGCGACGAGAGCCTGATCACGTTTCATCCAAGCAGTAAATACAAGATTGCGGATGGTGCTTGACATTGCTCCATCTCCTTTTTCTTCGGTGGTGACAAATTCTGGAGGTATTTGAGTGGAGCCATCCAAGTGACCTGAAAGATCTTGACTGCGAATAAAAGGAGTAATCTGCCTTTTCCAAGTCAGATAGTTATTTGTATTCAATTTTTCCGAAACCAGTTGCCCCAGAAAGTTGGAGGAAAGACTAGAACTGCCTGAAGAATCCATTTGTAGGCTTATGACAGGAATGTGGCTGAAAACAAAGAATAGAGTGACGCAGCTTATGACAGAAATAGGTACCAGAAGAAACGAATTCAGCCCTTTTGTGTAAACTGTGGATGAATGAAGAAGAAGAAGTAACCAACTGTGAATGAATGAAGAAGAAGAAGGGACCTGCAGTGGCTGTGTGAATTAAGAAAAAGAAGTGCAGTTGCTGTGTGTGAACTAAAAGGAATAAGAAAGATTACAGTCAGTTGCTGTGTGTGAATTAAAAGGAATAAGAAAGATTACAGCAGTTGCTGTGTGTGGATTAAGGGGAATAAAAGAAAACAACTACAGCAGTTGCTGTGTGAAATAAGAGGAATAAGGAGAACAATAAGAAAAGAGGGTGAAATCACGGAACTATAAGAAAAGAAGGTGAAACCAAATCACGGTGAAACCACGAGGAATAAGAAAAATAAATCACGGTGAAATCACGACAAATAAGAAGAACTCAGCCTCTTTTTGAGTGAAGGGGACAAACAAATCAAGTAGCAGCAGATGCCTACAGAAAGGAATAGGGGAATTAGAATGGGAACCTGATTTACGTGAACTGATTCACGTTGCTGAGGAAGGCAGATTCACGAGTTATGAAAACTCGGCTTTTGCTGCAGCAGTCTTGGCTAGTGCACGTGAACAGATGTCGAGGAATAGGATTTGGTTGTTCACGTCGCTGAGGAAGAAGATCCTTTTTCACCCAGGAATACAGCGTGCTCTGATACCCATGTGAAAACACGTGAGAGAGAGAGAGAGAGAGAGAAAAGAACCTTTCTTGAGAAGTCGGTAGCACTTGATGTCTCGGTTGCTGCACTCGTGCCTTTATTAGTATAGGGTTACAATTATAATTTACAGGGACAAAATTGCCCCTTATAAGTAACACATGTTACATTATAATACAACTAAAGCAAAACACGTGGATGGATATGGATCCGATATCGGATCCATATCCAATCCATATTCCACATTCTAATAATATAAGGAGGCTTATGACAATTTGGATACCAAAGATGGCGAGAAGGATATTTATAGGCTTGCAAAGATGAGAGATAGGAAATCGAGGGATCTGGGTATGGTTAGATGTATCAAAGATGAAACGCAAAGGGTTTTAGTCAAAGATGATGAGATTAAGGAGAGATGGAAAGATTATTTTGATAAGCTATTTAATCAAAGTCATGCTCAAAATCTTGGAGACTTGTCCATTCCTTTTCATGAGATGAATCGTGACTTCATGTGCAAGATTCAAAAGAAAGAAATTGTAGAGGCTTTGAAGAAAATGAAATCGAGTAGGGCAGTTGGCCCAGATGGTATACCTATCGAGGCTTGGAAATGCTTGGGAGAGAAAGGTTTAGAATGATTGACAAATCTTTTAACAAGATTTGGCTGACAAATAAGATGCCTAATGAGTAGAGGAAGAGTACTTTGGTGCCTCTATATAAGAATAAGGATGATATACAAGATTGCACAAACTATCGTGGTATAAAACTCATAAGTCATACTATGAAACTTTGGGAGAGGGTGATTGAGTCTAGGTTGAGGAAGGTTGTCATGATATCGGAAAGTCAATTTGGTTTTATGCCTGAAAGATCAACTATGGAAGCTATACATCTTCTTAGACAACTTATTGAGAGATATAGAGAGAGGAACAAAGATTTGCATATGGTTTTTATTGATTTGGAGAAGGCATACGATAGAGTACCTAGGGACGTTCTCTGATGGACAATGATGAAGAAAGATGTTTCTCTCAAGTACATTAGTATAATTAAAGATATGTATGAAGGAGTAGTAACCAATGTCCGCACTTGTGGAGGGGTGACAACCAATTTTCCTATAACGGTTGGGTTAAGCCCTTTCCTATTTGCTATAGTGATGGATGAGCTTACGAGATCAATTCAAGAAAATGTGTCGTGGTGTATGTTGTTTGCTGATGATATTGTTTTGATTAATGAGTCTAGAGCTGGGGTTAATGCTAAGTTAGAATTATAGAGACAGACATTAGAAGCAAGAGGTTTCAAGTTGAGTAAGAGGAAGACAGAATATATGGAATGTCGGTTTAGTAAGCAACGAAGTAGTGATGGGAGTGTAGTGAAGCTTGGTGAGCAAGAAATACCGGTGGATGATTGTTTCAAATATTTGGGATCTATCATTCAAAAGTATGGAGAAATTGATGGAGATGTAAATCATAGGATAAAAGTTGGGTGGATGAAATGGAAAAGTGCAACTGGAGTGTTGTGCGATCTTAGAATGCCATTGCGGTTGAAGGAAAAGTTTTATAGGATGACTATTAGGCCCGCTTTACTATATGGTACGGAATGTTGGGCTGCCAAGAGACATCATATTTAAAAAATTAGTGTAGCTGAGATGCGTATGCTTAGATGGATGTGTGGAAATACAATAAAAGATAAGATTTAGAACGAGGAGATATGTAAGAAGGTAGGCGTTGCACCCATTGAAAATAAGATGAGAGAGAATCATTTACGGTGGTTTGGACATATTCGGCGAAGGCCTAATGATGCTCCAGTTAGAAGGATTGAGAAATGGGAAAATATATTAGTTAAAAGAGGTCGGGGTAGGCCTAAGAAGACTTGGATGGAGATGATAGGAAAGGATATGAATGCTTTGAACCTCACCGAGGACATGGCATTGGATAGAAATGATTGGAGGAGAAGGATTCATGTGGAAGACTCAGAATGATTTTCTTTTTTGGTTCATATCGTCGACCCCAATTGTTTTGGGATGAAGGCGTCGTTGTTGTTTGTCGTTGTTGTTGTTTGTTGTATGATGAACATCTTATGTCATCATGTTTTCCTTAACTCTTTGGTAATATCATGTCTATTTTTGCATATTGACATATTCATGTTTTATGTGATTTCAATGGTTCTTTCACTTTTTTTCCTCGATAATATTCTTTTTTTGCCTTTTGGCATTTACCCCTTAGTGGGTTTTGTGTATTTTACACTTTATGTGCTTGTGATATTTGGTTTTTTATTGAACCCTCTTGTGTTATCTTTTGTAATTTGTATTTCCGCATATCTCATTACAATGGTTAACTTTAAGATGTTTTCCTCATGCAAAACTAATTCTTTGAAAAACATTTATGCTTGAGTATGATATTTTTGTTCATCTCTATTTTGACTTTTATATAGAAAATAAATCTTGCATTGGATGCTTTGATTGCATTTTATAATGTTAACTCATTTTTCTCTAAAAATGTATAATAGTCACACATAATAGATTGCATTATAAATGATGATTAGTATAATTTCATGGCCTCTATATAACTATGAGTTATTAGATTATTTTCGCTTCAAGTATTCATGATTGGTAGTAATTATGTTTACTTTTGGGATTGTAAAAGGTCTTTCTAAAAACTTTATATGCATTATTTTCTTAATAGTGCATGCTTTTGTTTGTCTCATAGTAGACTTTTTGATGTAAATGACTTTATTTTGAAGAATTGATTATGTTAAGCATGATTCATGTTTATGCAAAATTGCAAAAAGTTGTCATATTGTTGCGCATATGATTGCACTTTTTCTAAAATTGATCTACCATTATTGGATCTTTGATTTGAATTTTTAAATCGATTTCATTTATGAACTCACTGTAAAAGTATCTCCAACAAGATACTAAGATCAAGACCTTAATATTCTTGATAATAAACCCGACACGAATGCACAATAAGAGCACTTTAGAACACTTGTGCACAAAAGCACAACTCACAAATAACTCACAAATGCGCAAAGGCATAAAAATAATGGAATCAATTTATTGAGCACTTGGGCTTTGACTCAAAGCCATGAAGAAATACAAAGGGGAGAACCCCTATTTATAACATCACAAAGGGGGCCTTGGAGGGGCTCCACTCATAGACGTTGGAGCCCCTCCAACGGTCACAAATGTGACTGTTGGAGAGGGCCCAACGTCTATGTTAGTGGGCCCTCCAAGGTACCTTTTGGTACTTTACATAAAAGAAATAAAAAAACAAAAAGAAAGAAAAATAAAAATAAATTTACAATCACATTCATAAATTGAATGTGCGTAAAACAGAGGAAAAGACTAAACTACCCCTACGACTAAACAAATAGAAATATATATTTTATATATATATAATAAGTAGATACATATACATATATATTAATATATGTATATGTATTACCTTATATATATAAAATATATATATATATATATATATATATTACATTATATGATTATGTACATAATTTAACACCCCCCCTCAAACTTAGGGCAGGATGACCGAGAGTTTGCTAAGAAGGAAGTTGAAACACGGAGCACATAAGGCTTTAGTGAAGAAATCCGTCAGCTGATACTCGGACGTGACATAGGGAAGGTCAATGATTCTTTTGAGGTACGCCTCCCGAACATAGTGACAATCCATCTCTATATGTTTGGTCCGCTCATGAAAAGTGTGATTTTTAGCAATATAAATCACACTTTTGTTGTCACAGCACAGCTTGGTAGACCCTTCAATTGTGATTCCCATGTCTTCCAGCAACTGATGAATCCAAACAATTTCTATGGTAGTAGTCCCCATGGCACGATATTCAGCTTCGGTTGATGATAGAGACACCTTTTGTTGCTTCTTGCATCTCCATGAGATCAATGAATCTCCTAAGAATACACAAAAACCAGTGGTGGAGTGACGATTATTTGTGTCACCTCCCCAATCAGAGTCAGTATAAGCAATTAATTTTAACTCAGAAGAGGAAGACAGAAAAACTCCCTTATTAATAGTGTGCTTTAGGTATCTTACGACACGTAAGATAGCACCCATGTGAACAGAAGTTGGTGCATGCTGAAACTGACTTGCCGTATGCACCGCATGTGAGATATCTGGTCTGGTGATACTTAGGTACATCAACGATCCTACTAGTTGCCTGTAGGGAGTAGGGTCAAAGAGAGGAACACCATCATCAATCTTCATTTTAGCTCCTACTATAGCAGGAGTTTCACAAATTTTATCGTCTTTAATACCTGACCTGTCAATAATCTCAGATGCAAGCTTAGTTTGAGACAAAAAATATCCTTTATGAGAGTATGCTATAAGAAACCCAAGTCAGACATTTCAAACTTATCCTTTAAAATGGATTTTATGCTTTTAATCCCTTTAGAATCGCTCCCAGTTATAAGCATGTCATCCACATATAGTAGCAGAATAACAATCCCTGCATTAGATTTTCTAACAAACAAAGCCGTATCCGTAAAGCAGGATGAAAAACCATTTTCTAACATTACAGAGTTAAACCTATCATACCAAGCCTTGGGAGCTTGTTTTAAACCATAAAGTACTTTCCGAAGGCGAAACACTTTTCCTTTAGGGAACTCCATTCCAGGGGGAGCATCCATATAAACTTCTTCGTTTAGATCTCCGTTTAAAAAGGCATTCTTAACATCCATCTGATAGATGTTCTATTTATTGATTGAGGCAACAGTTATAAGACATCAGACGGTGACCATCCGAGCTACCGGAGCAAAGGTCTCCTCATAATCAATCCCATATTTTTGACCATATCCTTTTGCAATTAAACGAGCCTTATATCTCTCAAGGGACCCATCACTCTTAGTCTTGACCTTAAACACCCATCTACACCCTATTGCCTTCTTGTCTTTAGGGAGGTCTTGAAACTCCCATGTCTTTGCTTTCTTTAGAGCTTCAAGTTCATTATTCATAGCGACTATCCATTCCGGACATTTTTGTGCTTCCTCGAAGTTCCTAGGTTCTATGTAAGAATGAATGGCGCTTAGACAGGCTCTATATTTAGGCGAAAAAGACTCATATGAGATGAACCTAGAAGGGGGTCTTCTTGGTCTTTCGGTCCTACGAAGGTTTTCTTCACTCGAAGGAGTGGACTCATTATCATATATTTCGAGGGCACTTCTGAAAGTATTCCTATCTCTATGAGAGTAGGTTATGGGATCTCTATGTGGTTCTTCATTGATATGTTGATGAAGTGTTGAGGACTCAGAATGAGTTTCACTATTACTTAAGTCATTTTCATCATCACTAGTATCATCATCTTCAGTCAATAAATCAAACAAAAAAGAATAGTCTATATTCTCGTCATTAGTTTCAAGTTTTTCGAAACCACTAATATTTTCCAAGAAGCTTACATTTCTGGAAACATATAGTTTATCACTTTTAATATCATAACAGCGAAAGCCTTTTTGAGTTTCAGAATAACCAAGAAAGGCACAAGGAATGGCCTTAGGGGAGAGTTTGTCATTTTTATCAGTAAGGACAAAACATTTACATCCAAAAACCCTTAACCTGCTGTAATCAGGTTCTTTTTTGTATAATTTTTCAAATGGGGAAATCTTGTTCAACTTTTTAGATGAAAGTCTATTTATGAGATAGACAGATGTAAGGGCTGCCTCAGCACAAAGTTTTTTTGGAATATTTTGTGAAATGAGCAAAGTTCGTGTTGTTTCAATAATGTGTCTATGTTTTCGTTCTGCCAACCCATTTTGTTGGGGGGTTTTAGGACAAGACTTTTGATGGAGAATTCCATAATTTTCAAGATAATTTTTGAATTCATTGGAAAGATACTCGCCACCCGAATCAGTTCTAAGAATTTTTAAATTTTCATTGAATTGATTTAAAACCATCATATGAAATGTTTTAAAAGTTGAGAAAACTTCATGTTTATGTTTAAGAAAATATATCCAACTAAACCTAGTGAAATCGTCCACAAAGATAACATAGTATGAGAAACCTCCCTTAGATATCACTGGAGCCGGACCCCATACATCAGAGTGAACAATTTCAAAAGGTTTTGTTGTAAACATGGGTCTTTGAGGAAAAGGAAGACTTCTCATTTTTCCAAGAATACATTCATTACAAACAAATTTTTCATTACAAAGATGCTTAATAAAAGGCAAATAAGAGATTTTAACAATGTTGGGATGCCCCAATCTCTTATGCCATACATGAATATCTTTGTTTTGAGCAACATTACAAAATTGATTCTTGGGAATTTTAAGAAAATCAACATAGTAGAGGTCTCCTCTCGTAGAGCCTTCCCCAATCAACTTCCCGGACTGGCGATCCTGTATCCAACATTTATCAGAAGAAAATTTTATATCGCAACCATAGTCCGAGAGTTGAGAAATGAAAAGTAAATTTAAGTTTAGTTTTGGTATAAGACGAATTTTTGGGATAAAGAAGTCTTGTTTTTCAAAATTGCCCATTCCCTTAATTTCAAGAAGTGTTTCATCCGCCGTTGAGACAAAAGATGATTTTTTTTTTTCAGAATAATCAGAAAGAAAACAAGGACTTGGAGTCATATGAAATGAAACACCGGAATCAAGGAGCCAAGATGTCTTACCGAGAGAGGAAGATGATGACATAGCGGCTCCAGAAATGCCTCCTTTGAGAAGAGGTTGAAGAGCATCCATAACTTGTTGAAGCGAAAGAGACTCATTTGATGATGAAGGCCTTTCCTCTGATTGAGATGCTAAAGCCGCGACAAGAAATTTCTTCCATTTGGGACAAATGGGCTTGATATGCCCCGGTTCTTTACAAAAATGGCAAGTTAATTTGCTATAGTCTCTCTTGCCATATCGATCATTTCCTCCTTGCCCTTGATTTTTGAAATGGGGTGGTTTGTAGGTCTTCAAATTATTTCCGGGTCTTGACACAACATTAACCACTTCATAATCACTTTGAGAGGGTGTAGCAAGGATACTTGGGTTATTTTTACTAATCGCCATTCGTGTTTCTTCACCACTTAGCTTGGTGATGACATCTTCAATAGAGGGAGATGTGAAAGCGGATAGAAGAGAGGACTGAATTTGCTCAAATTCGGGTCTAAGACCATTTAGAAAGTTGAAGAATCGATCTTCCTCTAGTTGTTTGTATCTTAATTCAATAGCTTCTCCGCTCCATTTTGGTTCGAGCATAGCAAGCTTGTCCCAAATAGATGATAGTTCGGCAAAGTATTCCCGAATAGATAAATCGTTTTGTTGAAGAGTCAAAGCTTTCTTTTGGAGATAATATTTGTGAGATAAGTCCCTTGAAGTATACATTTTTTCAAGGTACAACCAAGCTTCGGAGGCCCTTTTAAACTTAATGATGTTGGCATTAATCTTGGTTTCAACGGATGAAAAAATCCAAGACAATATTTTGAAGTTCTTCATTTCCCACTCATCATGCTTTTTTGAATATTCTTCTAGGGACTTTTGTCTATCTTCACCTTCAAGAATCTTAATATCCCCTTTCTCTATAATAGAAAGTTTGGGTTCGGGTTCCGATATGGAACCTTGAACGTATCCCCAAAGGCCTTTCCCTTTGATATGGGCTTCCATATTGCCGGCCCAAACATGGTAGTTCGAACCACTAAGCTTAAACCCAAGGGAGAAGTGAGAATCTTTTTCACCCATTAGACAGAAAAGATGATAGAAAATAATGCGTACCTTAAAGGATTTTTAAACTTTTCTTGACAAAAGTTGCTTCTAAAATATTGCCAGAAGTAGATGATTTACTCCAAAACCTCACTAACTTGAGGGCACGATTTTCGAGGTACTTCACAAGTGACGAGATGCACGATCCTCCTCCTTCAACGAGGCTGTGATACCATGTAAAAGTATCTCCAACAAGATACTAAGATCAAGACCTTAATATTCTTGATAATAAACCCGACACGAATGCACAATAAGAGCACTTTAGAACACTTGTGCACAAAAGCACAACTCACAAATGCGCGAAGGCATAAAAATAATGGAATCAATTTATTGAGCACTTGGGCTTTGACTCAAAGCCATGAAGAAATACAAAGGGGAGAACCCCTATTTATAACATCACAAAGGGGGCCTTGGAGGGGCTCCACTCATAGACGTTGGAGCCCCTCCAACGGTCACAAATGTGACTGTTGGAGAGGGCCCAACGTCTATGTTAGTGGGCCCTCCAAGGTACCTTTTGGTACTTTACATAAAAGAAATAAAAGAAATAAAAAAACAAAAAGAAAGGAAAATAAAAATAAATTTAAAATCACATTCATAAAGTGAATGTGCGTAAAACAAAGGAAAATACTAAACTACCCCTACGACTAAACAAATAGAAATATATATTTTATATATATAATAAGTAGATACATATACATATTTATTAATATATGTATATGTATTACCTTATATATATAAAATATATATATTACATTATATGATTATGTACATAATTTAACACTCACCTATTTGGAAAATGATTTTCGTGAGTATTTATTGCCTTCTTGTGACATTGTTTTTGTTCATCATAAATTTTTATATAATGCATCAACCTTCTTGGCCTTATTATTGTTGTATCAGAGATATTTGTTGGGGTGAGTTGTGTGCACCTCGTTTTATGTCATTTTAAATTGTCAACATATAGTTTGACTCATACTGACACTTATATAGTCTCTGATTGCGAGTATATTGGATCACTCATTTGTTTTTATTATGGATGCTTTTAATCATGTGTATCTGTGATGGATATCTAATTTTTTGAAACTATGGTGTTTTGAAATATGGTCAAAATTGATATTTTTTAATTGCATTAGTGTTTCCATTACAAGTTTTCTTACCTCGCTTGCCTTTTTTTTTATTCCTCTTATCTAATTGTCATTATACGTCGACAAAAGATGTTTATTCACACCTTCGTGTGTGGTTTTTAGCCCATTGTTGGCTTTATACTCTTGCTCTAGTAGCTCATGCACTTGTTTTAAGTGTTATTATTATGTAGACAAGAGATGTTAATTCATACCTTCGTGTGTGATTTTTAGCTCATTGTTCGCATTGTACTCTTGCTCTAGTAGCTGATACACTTGATTTTGAGTGTCACTATAGGTAGACAAAAGACATTTGTTCACACTTTCGTGTGTGATTTTTAGCCTATTGTTGGCTTTGTGCTCTTGTTCTAGTCGCTGATACACTCGTTTCAAGTATCATTATGTAGATAAGAGGTTTTTACACACCTTCGTGTGTGTCTTTGGCCCTTTAGTGGCATGTTGTTTATGCTCTTGGTCTAGTCGTTGATACACTTGATGTTTGAAGTTTGGAGGACTAGGAGGTGATTGCTTGTGATGATTAAACCGATGCTCTAATTTACTCGTTCAAATGTTTGAGAATTTTTAATCTATTCAAAATTGTCTAACTCATCTTCTCTTCTATAAGAAATGATTGACTGAAATAATTTCATGCATCTTGCATTGCATTATTAAAGTTTGCAAAATATCACTCCTTGATATTTGTGAGAATGTAATTTTTTACAAATTGGTGTTGATTTACAAATTTCATTTCTCCTTCTTTATATAAGTTTTAAAATTTCTCTTTGCAAAATACCATTTCTTGATATTTATGTGATTTTTTAAATTTGTCATCTTCTGTAAATTGGTTTTGACTTGCTTATATCATTCCCTTTGTCATGTGAGATCTTTTAAATTTTTTAATGAATCTATTAAAAATCTTTACTACTTGTTCCTTTCTTGTATGAAAAAATATTTATCGATAAAATTCATGCATTTTATTGATAATATATATATATATATATATATATATATATATATATATATATATATATATATATATATATATATATGGTCCTCTATACTTGAAATTACTTTAGGAAGGGTGAGTGAATTATGTTTTTAATTGATTATCGTGTCCACATTGTGGTATGCATAAATTTAATTAACACATATTTTATTGATAAAAGTTGTTATCTTTTCCTTGTTGTTTCATATGCATGGTTCACATAATTGCATGTATAAAGTTAATTAGCTCTTTCTAAAGATTTTGAGTTCTCTAAATAAAGATTTTTTTTCATGCCTTTGTGCATTTGTACTCCTTTGTGAGTATTTCATTGTGCCTTTGTGCACTTAGCCTCTTTGTGATTCTTATGGGTTCATCAAGTCATCTTTGGACTTGACCTTATTGAAGATATTTTCATATTAAAGTCATTTTTCGAACTTGATTTTCTTTTAGTCTTGAAGACATTTTCACATGGTGCATGATCAATGCTTCTTAAGCATTTTTGTGATAAATAAAGATTTATTTACTTTATTTGTGTTCTTCCATGTATACCCTTTTATGAGTTTTGTTTGAAGTGTCTCTAATAGGCACTCTTTTGAGAGATTCATATGCTTTTTGGAAGACCAACATTTCATTTAAAATAATTTTTATGCATAATTGTTTATCTTTTCTTAATGAATCATATGTCCTTTAAATAATCAAATCTTCTTATGATCAATGTTATAGATTCTTGAAAGTTAAGTTGATTATGATTTAATTTCATCTTTGAGGGATGCTCTTCTTGTCTTTCTTAATATTTAATGATTCAAAAAGTTATTACTATTTTGTTTAAACTATTTTATTCTTGCTTTACAATATATTGTTGTTGAAAATTTTGCAACTCTTGGGCTAAAATATTTTTCTTGTGTACTTGGAGTCTTCTTTTGGTTTGTTCTTTCTATGCATGATCTTTAAGATGTGATACCTTCGATACATCATGGAGATAACCAATGAAGGTGCTTGGGGATGATCACCAATAAAGGCATTTTGAAGATTTATATTTGCAAGAATTTTCTTAGATGCCATAAAGATTGAGATTTTCCTTGAAGATTCTTGAAGACTTTGACTTCTTCCTACGATTCTTTTTGTATTTCCAAACTTTCGGGATAACTTTCTCCATCAAGTTTGAGGGGGAGTGTTAATATATATATATATATATATATAATTCATTTGTAATATCCGATAAGAGTTTTTTGTCTTTTTATATAGTTGTTTATATAAAATACTATTTATTAATTAGGTTATTTTATCCTTTTATCTTTTGTAATTTTTTTTTTGTTAATCCCCTTTTTGAACACGCATTGGGGTCCCACGTAGAGTCGTTGGGGGCTCCCAACGTTTCTATGGGAGCCCCCCCAATGGCTCTCCTGTTTTCTCTATTAGGTGTATAAATAGGGGTCATTCCCCCTTGTATTGTATGCCTTTCAAGGCTCAATCCAATAAATATTTCATTATTTTTATGCTTGTATAGCCTTTTTAGGCTTTCATATTGTCCCTTTGTGGACTTCTTGTTTGAATGCCGTACTGCTTGTGCATTATTGACTTTGTTAATGCTTGTGCATTCTTGGGTTACACTTCATCCTATTTCCTTACGGCACCAAGGTTGCCAAACTAGGAAGCAGAAGCGGGAAACAATATGGAACCAAAAGCGTTTAGCGATGCATTTTAAAATGTATAGGAAGCGGGAAGTCAGAAATAAAAAAATAATACAAGAATTGGACCATAATCAAAATGGAATGCAAATAAAAACTAAAATAAAAGTGACTTCTTAAATTTCATGATTTTTCAGTATAAGAATTAAATTTTTAACAAAATCTAAAAAATATGACTACAATTTAGAGAAAGCACATAAAAGTGAGCATGAAGTGTGAGAGGAAACACATAAAAAAACATGAAAAGTAGAGTGATAAAACATATAAGAGGAACAAATGAAGCATGTGAAAAGCATAGGAGAAGCGTGGGAGAATCAAGATTCTCATCAAGTTTCGAAAGCGAGGAGTATCGCACTTCCGAAGCAAGCTTCCGGGAAGCGGGCTTCCCACCTGTCTAAGAAGCTTCCGGTAACTCTGGGCTGCGCCTAGGCATTGGACATACTATGCCTAGGTCTCACCTAGAAACCCAAATAATGACACTGATTTATACATAAAAATGCTAAGAACTCTTAAAACTATAAAAAGAAAGTGAACATTATATAGAAGCTATAAATAAGTATTATAAATTAATTTAGCATTATAAGTAAAAATTTACAAAATATGGTGTTTTCTCTTTAGTCCTCAGCAAGGCATTTGCCTAGCAACTGGGTAGTGGCTAAGCAGTAGACCAGTGCCCAGGTCACCTTGGCACCTGGGCAAGAGCCTTGAGGATAGAACATGAGTACTTCTCAAGGGATCACCCATCCTTGTGATATTGTCATTTGTGCATGCTTGTCTGTGAATTGCTTCTCTTTCTTTTGTGTGAGCAGTAGGCTTATAGTTAATAGTGTGATCCAATTTTTTGGTCACATTTGGATAATAGTAGGGATGGATTTGAGAATATCCATGGAGGCTATGGTATAGGAGAAAGAAATGAAAGTGGAGAAAGGATTTTAGATTTTTGTTTGTCCTATGATATGATCTTAGCAAACACTTGGTTTAGGAAGAGGGAGTCTCACCTAGTAACATTTAAAAGTGGGGTTAATACGAGTCAGATAGATTTTTTCCTACTTAGAAAGAGAGATAGGGGTTGTTGCATCGATTGTAAGGTTATACCAGGAGAAAGTGTAGCTACACAACATAGAGTCTTAATTTTAGATCTTAGAATTAGACAATGCCGCAAAAGGGATAGACATAGGATAGATCCTAGAATTAAGTGGTGGGCACTGAAAGGAGCTAAACAAGGAATGTTTGTAGAGCAGGTAGTTAAGGAAGTTGATTGGTGTCTCGAGGAGGATTCAGAATCAATGTGGAATAAGATAGCGGGTGGTATGAGAAAAGTAGCTAAGGAGGTATTGGGTGAGTCTAAAGGCGGTGCACCACTAGGTAAGGATACATCATGGTGGAACGAGGATGTCAAATTAGCTATTAAGGTTAAAAGAGAGTGTTATAGAAATCTAAGTAAGAGTCGTGATAATGAGAATTTGGAGAAGTATATGATAGCAAAGAAGGAAGCTAAAAAAGTTGTTCGAAACGCGAGGGCTAAGGTATATAAGGAGGTTTATGACAAGTTGGATACCAAAGAAGGCGAGAAGGATATTTATAGGCTTGCAAAGATGAGAGATAGGAAATCGAAGGATTTGGGTATGGTTAGATGTATCAAAGATGAAACGCAAAGGGTTTTAGTCAAAGATGAGGAGATTAAGGAGAGATGGAAAGATTATTTTGATAAGCTATTTAATGATAGTCATGCTCAAGATCTTGGAGACTTCTCCATTCCTTTTCATGAGATAAATCGTGACTTCATGCGCAAGATTCAAAAGAAAGAAATTGCAGAGGCTTTGAAGAAAATGAAATCAAGAAGGGCAGTTGGCCCAGATGGTATACCTATCGAGGCTTGAAAATGCTTGGGAGAGAAAGGTTTAGAATGGTTGACAAATCTTTTTAACTTGATTTGGCGAACAAATAAGATGCCTAATGAGTGGAGGAAGAGTACTTTGGTGCCTTTATATAAGAATAAGGGTGATATACAAGATTGCACAAACTATCGTGGTATAAAACTCATGAGGCATACTATGAAACTTTGGGAGAGGGTGATTGAGTCTAGGTTGAGGAAGGTTGTCATGATATCGGAGAATCAATTTGGTTTTATGCCTGGAAGATCAACTATGGAAGCTATACATCTTCTTAGACAACTTATTGAAAGATATAGAGAGAGGAACAAAGATTTGCATATGGTTTTTATTGATTTAGAGAAGGCATACGATAGAGTACCTAGGGACGTTCTCTGGTGGACAATGATGAAGAAAGGTGTTTCTCTCAAGTACATTAGTATAATTAAAGATATGTATCAAGGAGTAGTAACCAATGTCCGCACTTGTGGAGGGGTGACAACCAATTTTCCGATAACGGTTGGGTTACATCAAGGATCTGCTTTAAGCCCTTTCCTATTTGCGATAGTGATGGATGAGCTTACGAGATCAATTCAAGAAAATGTACCGTGGTGTATGTTGTTTGCTGATGATATTGTTTTGATTGATGAGTCTAGAGCTGGGGTTAATGCTAAGTTAGAATTATGGAGACAGACATTGGAAGCTAGAGGTTTTAAGTTGAGTAAGAGTAAGACTGAATATATGGAATGTCGGTTTAGTAAGCAACGAAGTAGTGATGGGAGTGTAGTGAAGCTTGGTGAGCAAGATATACCGGTGAATGATTATTTCAAATATTTGGGATCCATCATTCAAAAGTATGGAGAAATTGATGGAGATGTAAATCATAGGATAAAGGTTGGGTGGATGAAATGGAAAAGTGCTACTGGAGTGCTGTGCGATCGTAGAATGCCATTGCGGTTGAAGGGAAAGTTTTATAGGACGACTATTAGACCCGCTTTACTATATGGTACGGAATGGTGGGCTGCCAAGAGACATCATATTCAAAAAATGAGTGTAGCTGAGATGCGGATGCTTAGATGGATGTGTGGAAATACAATAAAAGATAAGATTCGGAACGAAGAGATACGTAAGAAGGTAGGTGTTGCACCCATTGAAAATAAGATGCGAGAGAATCGTTTACGGTGGTTTGGACATATTCGGCGAAGGCCTAATGATGCTCCAGTTAGAAGGTTGGAGAAATGGGAAAATATATTAGTTAAAAGAGGTCGGGGTAGGCCTAGGAAGACTTGGATGGAGATGATAGGAAAGGATATGAATGCTTTGAACCTCACCGAGGACATGGCGTTGGATAGAAATGATTGGAGGAAAAGGATTCATGTGGAAGACCCAAAATGAATTTCTTTTTTGGTTCATATCGCTGACCCCAATTGTTTTGGGATGAAGGCGTAGTTGTTGTTGTTGTTGTTGTTGTTGAGCGATTTCGAACTTATAACTTGTCAACCATTATTCTTGCTGTCAAGTTTCTTTGGTTTAATCCTGCGACAAATTGAAGGGAAGTATGTAGTTACTAATACTTTGGTAGGACCACCTAGATTCTGAAATCTTCATTAAAGTATGTGTGCGTAGCAATTTTTCTTCTATTTTTTGCCTGCAGTTTGTCAACTAACCTCATGTTTGTGCTTTTAGTTTAGATGCTAACATTTCTGGAGCATTATTCAAATTTATTTGTATTATCACTTCCATTTCATCTTTTTATTTTTGTCGTTTCGGTTGTGTGTTCTCACCAGATAAATGCAATAAATACCAAGTTACTTCTGTAGGTTCTACTCTACCAGCTTTGACACAGTTTGATGTTATGCCAATGTTTGATTGGTTTGGGACTTCAAAATTGATAATTTTTTCATGCCACAAAGATGCGATACATGTTTCTCAACAGAGCAAATTTTATTTGATCCAGGAATCATCTTGATAGGAGAGATCGGAGGAACTGCAGAAGAAGATGCTGCTGCCTTAATCAAGGTAATTGAGGTTGAATATAGATTCTCACTACAAAATTTTGGAGCAAATCAGTTTGAGACTTGGTCACTTTGTACTGATAGAGTAGATATCAAACTCTATTAGTTCCTTCTCCATAATAACTGTACTTGTACATACCTGCCAGTGTGTTGCCATGCTGGCCTTTTTACATTAGATGACTCAACATACAAACATTTATTTGACTTTTGGTTTCAATTTCATTTGCACCTAAATTCAAACTTCTTGCTCTTATCTTGTTCTGCTGCTCTTCCCCTTTTCTGTATTGCTTCTTTTGTCTTCTGTCCTGGAAAATATGGACTGAAATACGATGAGAAATAACTGTTATGTGCCTTTTGTTACAGGAAAGTGGAACTGAAAAACCTATTGTTGCATTCATAGCTGGGCTTACTGCACCTCCAGGTCGCCGTATGGGTCATGCTGGCGGTAAGATATTATTTTTATTGTGATCATAGCTCTTATTTTATCAGTCATTCCTGCGATATTAGCATTTAGTGTGGTGCAAATAGGGAAAATATTTGCTACTAATGAAGGTAAGGAACTAATGAGCTAGAAAATCATAGGTGCAAGTTGTATAAACTCAATCTAACCACAGAGATGTGTTCAGCATGGTTTGTTTGCTAAGGATCAAACCTTGGATTGTGCTTTTCTGATATAAAAATGTGATATTTTGAGTTATGAAATTTTGGCACATTGTGGGCCGTTGATATTTGGACCCCTTTAAAAACCTAATTACTTGTCATAATCACATGATTCAAAACAAGTTTCCTACTAAACAAACCATGTAGATCACATCGGTAACATTTGATCTACAAAAAAATGAAAGTTTTTGAAGAAAAAAGTGATTTCTACTCATTAGTTACCTTCATTAGTAGCCAATATTTACCTGCACAACTATATTGAAATGTATGGTGGTAGATCTCAGTTGCAATTCACCTTCCTGGACTATTTCGTTTAGAGCATTTTAAGCTGGGCAATCTCATCCGATAAACTTCCTCTGTCATTTCTAACCTCTTTGTATGCTGTGTAGTGTTGTATATTTTTATCCTAAAGTTAGGTGGATAGATGGAAAGAGTTCTACCTTTATAATTGGTGCTAAATGCAAACATATGGTAAATTAAGTTACTTATATTGTAATTTCAGTGATGAGCCCAAGTTTAACTCTGCTTTTAAAAAGAAAAGATGTGACAGTTTCAAAGTGAAGACAAAAGGGTGGAGCTTAATTTTGTTTGCATCCATCCGAAACTCTTCAATCAAGATGAGCATGGTGGAAGTTGGAGCCCTAATTGGCATTGATGCACTGGCTTATGAAATTTGAGAAAAGAGTTGAGTACCAATGAGATACTGCAAGCATGAAGGCACTGGGTAGTAGCTAGAGGGAAAGTGATGTAGCCCATGATGAAAACACATACAAAAACGAACAATTGTACTATATCTTACAAAATCTAGTGAAGTCATAGATTGTCAATGATGAACTAAAAATCTAAAACATGTTTAGGACATATAGTTAACAATTAATAAACAAATACATATTCAATACCAGATACTTTTGGTCTCATGCATCGACCGCAGGTTGACTAGATCATATGATGGATAAAATGGGATGGTTTAGATACAAAAACCAGTTAACCCATATCCAAAGTACCCAATACCAGCACCCCTGTTGACACAATATGGCACAGGTATGGGAGCTTATTAGAAAGACCCATGGTATATACTTCATTTTTCCTCGTGCTTTCACTTTTCTGGTGTACTTATCCAATTATTTCCTTCCAGCTGCCACATCTAAAGATGGATCATGTTATTTCAGTGGTTGTTTAGAAAGGTCATGAGCTTGACCCACCCATAAATCTTGTCTCTGGCTCATTTTTTCCCTTTTCTCTTGTCTGGAGATTAGCCCAAGACCTGATGGTTAAGTTGCAATACTACTATGCTAAAATGATCTTACACATGCGTGCGGCACACACACACACACATGCAAAATTGCAAATTCATGTGCTAATTGTTACTGCCACTGTTGTTTTGGTAATTTTATAAGAAACACATTAAAATGTCCCAAAGTCCAGATAATAAATGCATCATTTACTTTTTATAAGATCACTTATATGCCCATGGTAGTGACAGTTAATTCCTAAAGATATCCTGTCATTTAAATCAGCAACTATGTAACTTTAGTTGCCAGTCTAGAACTGTCACTAAATAAGAGAGTTGAAGAATGAATGGACATATTTTGCTGATAAGCTCTGGACATGAAGGGTCTTTTATTTTCATGTCTTTTTATTCTTTGGCCTGTTCCAATTTCATATTTGGAAGGTTTCTCTCCTTTTAAAGGATATCCTTTGTCATCTTCACTTATTATTTTTATAATAAAAGGTTACCATTCTTGTTCTTATGTCAAATTAAAGAATTTTTAAATCCAGCAAGTTTAATATGCAATTGATGATACATTGTTAATTAATCTATAATACCTAGCCTTTGATATCTTTTTATGATGCAGCAATTGTAGCCGGTGGGAAGGGCACAGCTCAAGACAAGATCAAGACCCTTAGAGAAGCAGGTGCGACAGTTGTTGAGTCCCCAGCTAAGATTGGCAGTGCAATGTTTAATGTGTTTAAGCAACGTGGACTTCTAGAGTAGGTGATTATTATCTTCTGGTATGCAAACATTCCCCTGGAGGGGTCATAAATTTTGTGTTTTCTACATCAGAGAAATTCCCAGAACCTGTAGGCTGAGATCGGAGACTTTCTCTAGGTCCATTTTTCATCAGCTCTTCTTATTTACTTGTGAGAAGACTTGTGAATTGTAACCAAATGAAATTGGAGAAAATAAAAATTTCCTGTTTTTTTGTCTGCCATGGGCTTGACTTCATTTTGGGGTGCAAGTCCCAGTGTGGATAAAACTTTGTGACAGATAAACGTGTGGCGAATGCAGCTGTACTGTATGGGGTTATGCAGTTATTTTCTTGGACGGCTGTCTTGATTTTGGAATCTTCATTTCCAATGCCTTTGCCTTTACTGGAAGTGCGAAAATTGCAATTGTATTTGGTCAAGTCTGTTATGTCTTTTATTTGCACACAATCACGAGTCACTGATATATTGAACTTATTGTGATTTTATCTCAAGTAAATTGATTAAGCAGTGATATCATGACAAAATCCCTACAGCTTATTGCCCCCAGCAGATTGGGTATTTTCTTGTGATTTTATAATTTTTTATTTCTATATATATTTTTCTGGTTCAGGCCAAGGGAAAACCCTCTCACTGACCGCACATTGGCACGATTAATAAAGCCCTTGAGGTCCTTACTGCCCACCAGAGATTTCACCTAGCTTAGACCTTTGCAGCAAGTGCATGGACATAATTTTTGTTTTATACGCTGGTAAATGCCACCTTATTATGACAACATAGGTAACTTTTGCAATCAGATAAAGAAATGCAGAGATGGAACATCTAAGCGCAGTGTTCCTCTGTTGTCACTGGCAACATCTGATGGTGAGAGGAAGCAATTCTTGACAGCTAAAAAGATTATTTTCTGGTTTGAATTAGTGCATGTTGAACTGTTTGTGATTTTCCTTAAAGCTTTTTTATTTTTGTGTTGGGGACTGTGAGTGCCATAACTGTATTGATAAGCTCTTCTGTAAATTCCAACGGCATTCCCTTAGTTCTTGGTGCACATGGCAGAGAAAATGTTGGTTTAATTTTTATAATATACATGCATTCTCTCTGTCATGATTCTTGCTCTGGGCAGTTCTTGTTTGTGTTTTTAGTGTTTGATTCTTTAGTTTGTTGAAATGCTCTGCCCTCTACGCAACTCTGTTGATTACCTAATCCCCATTTTTATTCTTTAACTTCCTTCTCATCATATAGCGAAATTTTGATTATTGGCGATAGATGAAATTCATTCTTTCCTTTTGTCTACATCTAGGGAGTAGCTATGAATAAATTGAGAACTTTAATGCAAGTTTTTTTCGTTCCCATCTTTTCTCTTTTTGTCGTGGGATTTGTAATATTTTTCTCATGCACTTTGAATCTTTTCCAATGAGGCGTAGGCTCACAAACCAAGATAGGGCCTTGCTATCAAATTCAATCTCTACTTTTCCCTGTGTATTAGCAGCTTGACTAGAAAAAATGAAAATGGTTGCATCAACCAGAGATTTTTCCTTTTTGAGAACTTAGAATCATTATACTATAAATAGAAACGGAGAACAGGGTGAATTATCACTTGTGTCCAAAGAAACTAAGCACAAAAAAAGAGTAACCAATTGACTAAAAAAAGAGAGTAACTATGAAAAAACAAAGCTGTGTTCTCAAATAGCTTTTAAGAGAGAGAGAGAGGATCAGGTCCAAGGGGCCTTGGATGCCGTCCATCATCAAAATGAGCGGCACCCAATAAGTACTAAAAGCTTTTTATTTTGGATGATTTACAGTTCTTGTGGGGCCCCATCAAGCTGTAGACCATTCTATTGGATGAGTTTTGGGTGCAGTTCATTTTGTTGACGGATGGCATCAAAGGCGCCTTGGATAGAAAACTGTCCAAAGACCCTTAGACCTGGAGAGAGAGAGAGAGAGAGAGAGAGAGAGAGAGAGAGAGAGAGAGAACTGTTGAAGGCGCCCTGTATGCCGTCCATCATCAAAATGAGCGGCACCCAAAGTACTAAAAGTTTTTTTTCTATTTTGGATGAATTATGTCCGTCCATTTTTCAGTGACTGATGCCGTTCATATAAGTCAAAAATTCTTGTGGGCCCATCAAGGTGTCGATCTCAACTGTAGCTATGGACAGAAAATTTATTGACAAACCTCAGCTATCCATTCTTTTCAACTTTGGTGTCATTCATCTAGAAAGTGAACCGCATCCAAAACTAATGGTGGACCACGGGCCGTCCCGCCACTCATGGAATGGGTTGTTGACCACGGGCCGGACCAAAAACCCAGTTTGGGCTGGCCCGTCGGGAAAACCCCAGCCCACGGCTCGCCTGTTAGGCCCATGAGCCTAATTGAGTCGGATCGAGCCTATTATATAAAATATATATTTATGTTATATATATACACACGGGCCGAGCCAAGGCCCGGGCCGGCTCCCGACCGTGGGCTGCCAGGCCAATTAACCACCTCTATCCAAAACTTTTGTAGTATACATCTAGGTGGGGCCATCCTTTTTTACCACCTTTGGGCGCCGTTCATCTTGACGATGGACAGCATCCAAGGTACGTTGGACAGTTTTCTGTACATGGTACCTTGGACCTGATCTGCACTCGTCCCCCGCATAATTGTTGAGTTTGTTGATAGAACAATATTATTAAAATGTTCCCTAGTTCTTTTCTAGCCAAAAATCTAATGCCCAGAGCCATCTAGGTAAAACCTTTTCAGCATGTTAATCCACTCTTCTACTCCACGCCCAGCTTTAAGATGAAGAGCGTCCGCATTTCTTGGCGGTTACCTTTTTCAACCCGGCTGTTGAACAAGACAAAATACGAGGCTAACCATTGGCGGTCACAGCTCTCCAGCTAGCGGTTTGTTCCCTTCCCCTCTGCATTTTGGCTCTTAAATTTCACACCCCATCCCACAATGACCACAACAGAAGCTTGAGAGAGAGAGTCTTCAGCAGAAGCCATCAAGAATGGACCATGGTGGCGGAATGAACGGGAATATGGGAGGGGAGAACATGACGATGCCGCCGAGCCATGGTGGTGGAATGAACGGGATGGGAGGCGAGAACACGACGATGCACATGCATCACAAGATGATGATGCACATGACCTTCTACTGGGGGAAGAACGCCGAGATTTTGTTCGATGGGTGGCCGGGAGGCAGCCTGGGGTTGTACATCCTCTCCTTGATCCTTGTGTTCTTGGTTGCTGTGTTGGTCGAGTGGCTCTCCTTCTGTAGGCTTGCTCGGCCGGGACAGCCTAGTCTAGCGGCGGGGCTGGTGCAGACGGCTGTCTTCTCTCTGCGCGTGGGATTGGGCTACTTGGTGATGCTTGCTCTCATGTCCTTCAATGGTGGAGTGCTGATCGTAGCAGTTGCTGGTCATGCGGTGGGGTTCTTTCTCTTTGGCAGCAGAGTTTTTAAGCGATCCAAGGAGGAGGATGAGCAACACCAAGATGGGATCCCAGTTAGAAAGTGCTAGATATATGCCTCTGCCTCTGTGAGCCACACAGCAGAACAATCTCTCTCTCTCTCTCTCTACCTATCCTTTGTCGCAATCTGGGCAAGCGGCTCCGGCGTGAGCCCATTTTATCTGTCTAATGTTCTTTTCTCTTGTGCTTTCTTTATTTGTTTTGGCTTTTGTTCTTGTTCAGTTCATGGGTTCAACATTTTGTTGATCTTCATGAGTGGTAATGTTGAATTACTTTCGGCTCTCTCTCTCTCTCTCTTTCGTATGCAAGAAGCTGTATGCTTCTAGCATCTATATCGTTACCTGCTTCCGTCTTTTACTTGGTACCGTCTTGTCGATCTTGTCGTGCAATAAACTTTCTTTCTTTTGTTGTTGTTGCGATGGTCTTAGCCTTTTTAAAGTTGCTCCATGTATAGTTCATTCATCTATGTTTTTCTGTATTAGCGATTTATTCTTCGGGTTTTAGATTGGGAAGGAAAGAGGGATCCCTGGCTGTGATTTGGTTTCTGTAAGTGGGTCGGTCATGACAGAAAAATGTAGGAAACATCCATTTTTTTTTTTTTATAACTCGAAGAAACCACACTCGGGTTGCTGGCTCAGCCTGCCATACCTACCGTCATTGTGCCTAAAACTCCATGGTGAGTACCCCTGCCCAGGCGCCTATACTATGAATCGTTTTGCATAGGGGGGCAACGCCAATAAGAATCGAATTAGCAGCCAAGGCCCCACCCTGCTCCGCCAACCCCTTGGGGCAGGAAACACCCACTTGGTTTGTAAGAATCGCTATGGTGGCATGGATGGAGATGGTTTGGAAGGATACAGAAAACCAGAACTACGTGATGAGATGGCGGGCCATTCCATCCATGTGGTCTGTTTGTTACCGCGGATCGTTTGTGTGGATAGAAGCGTAAGCGTAACTGAGTAGAGAAGTCGTTGTTGTACTGCAAAGAGAAAAGATGTTGTACGATAGCAATTGATTTTCTACGTAATTCAAGCGGCAAACAAGGTTAGAAATGGTCAACAAACAGAAGAGGGGTACACATGGGATTTGAACCTAGACCACTCACTTAGCGGCGTAGGACCCATCCAACTACACCAGACCCCTTGGGGCTATCTATTTCTGAGGCTTACAACCTGAATGTTGGGATAAAACTAATTGAATCTTTCTCTTGCAAAACTTCGAAAAGAAACTGTACTTCACAATGGTTTTAGACCATGATTTGATAGCATGGTTTGGTTGTTGCTGCACTTGGCTTGTCTGGTAGGAGCAGCTAGTGCACGAGGGTCACCTTGTGTTGGGACGTTGCAAGTTCAAAACAGAAAGGTACAGTTGTATAACCCGTGGAGGATCTGCCTAAACCTAGCTTGCCTTGGCAATTGTTCATTGGCATCTATTATTCATGCGTCCCAAGTTAATTGCAAGAGGTTAATGAGCCGTTCATCTGCATACGAACAAACACGGTAATGCAGTCTTCAAGAGAAAAAATCACGGACCCCCATTTTCTAATTTGAATCCAAAGGTATGCAATATTTTGTGATTCTTTTTTTTTTATATTTACGCGGAGAAACCACCCCAGGATCAGATACCTACCAGTGTTGGCTCTGCCTACCGTACTTTCGGTCACTGTCTTAAGAGCATAAAACTCCGTGGGCTTATTCCTTGCACCCATAAAGTTGTCACGACTTAGCAAGTGGTGACCCCATGGGATTTGACCCTAGACCACCTGCCTAGTGGCCTAGGTTCCATCTCACTACGCCTAGGGGTGGCAAAATCTGACGCGCCCTCTTCTTAGTCGGGTTCGGGTTTGGCTTAAACGGGTTTGTGTCATAAATGGGTCGACCCGTCTAACCCCTTTATTAAATGGGTCGGGTTCATGTTAGAGATATGCCAACCCGCCAACCCGTTTGACCCGTTTAATAAACGGGTTAGACGGATGGGTCAACCTGTTTACCCGAACCCGACCCACCAATCCGTTTACCTGAGCCCGACCCACCAACCTGCTTACCTGACCCGACCCGTTTATTAAACAAGTTAACCGTGTCGTGTAGGGTTACCCATTTAATAAATGGGTTGGGTCTCCAACTGTCAACATTATTATATACATACATTTTTTGTTTATTTCTAATATCTGATTGTAAGACTATTCCCGAGTCTTCCCTCGGAAGAAAAACGCTCATATTTGTTTTAGTTAAAATTAGCTAGCTATAGCATCTTCAGTTTTTCCTTTAGTTCCAACAAATTGTCCAAGTGATAAAACTAATTTGTGCTGTTTGAATCATATGAATGTATACAGTCTTCTTTAAGGCAACCCTGCTAGATAAAGTACCTCAAATAGGGGTGCTCAACGGGTGGGGCAGCCGGATGGGCCAAGCTGACCCAGTCCACTATAGGCCAGGTTTGGGGCCCTGACCCATTAGCAACAGGGCGGAAACCTGGCTTGTTATATAAATGGGCTGGGCCTGGGTCAGCCCATGGGCTACCAGGCTGACTCCATGGGCCTAAGCTACCTAATTAATTGCTTTAGTAATATAAAAACTAAAGCTAATAACTACATTAATTGAAATTAATATGAAATTGTGATTTTTCGTTAGTTTATTGCTTTTGGAATTAATTTGTTAACTTAATTGTCAAAATAACTTACGGGTTTGAGCAGGTAGAATCGGCTCACTAAACATTGGCCCATTGGGCCAGGTCATGGGTAACCACCTTTCAAACCCAAGCCCATTAAAAACCTGGACAAAACCCAGCCCATTAACAAAATGAACTGGGATGTTTCCGGGCATGGCCATGCTCAAAGCCCGATGGGCCGAGCTCCAAAATGGGCCTGGGCCAGGATGGCCTGTTCCCCACCCTTAACCTCAAGTCCACAAACCACAAATTGTAGTGTATCATAAAGTTGACGAAATTGATGTTGATGACAATGAAGCTGTCAAGTTCAAAGTTTTACTCATGAACCAAAACCAAAGCAGGTTCAAACTTGGCAGGCTGAGCACTTGGTCAAGTTTTACTCATGAACAAAACCAAGTCAAGTTCAAAAACTTGGCAGGCTGAGCTCGAGGAAAACTCCAGCTGAAGCTTGAACCCAGTATCTCTTAACAAATCAAAGAATGACTGCATGCAAGGATGTGCAGTACATTTGACCTCCACAAGGCAATGAAATCCCTAGATTTGTAGCCACTTACACTCACTTGGACATTCCATTTACGATTCACTTACCATGGCCGTTGGGTGGGGGCAATTTGTCCCGCAACCTTCCAAAGTGGGCAGCTATGCAACTGCTAAGATAGAGTCTCCAAAAACAAAAAGGTGCCAAAAAGGATCCCATCCTTTGACATAGTATACAAAATACTTTGTATCCTATGTCAATCCTAGCCGTCCAGCTGATGCATCTGGACTGTTAAGATCAGTCCACATCTAGATGAGAGGTGTGGACCAATCCTAGCTGTTGGTTGGACGGCTAGGAATATTGAATGCAGGATGAAACCCATCTTATGTCAAATGAGATCCGTACTCGGTGCCACGATAACATGGCTTGAGTTGTTTATCATACATGTGGCCATGTCTCGAGTCTTGTTTGAATGTGGTTCTTGCTTATCTTGACAGTCTTAAGCCTCAAGGTACGGTTGACTTCATCAATCCACTTTTGTACCGTACTCATTAACTCAACCACAAAAAACTTACCAATTATATTTATACGTGAAATGGGAATGAAGGTTAAAATAAAACCCTTGTGGGATGCACGGCAGAATTTTGCTAAGCAGGTTATATGTCCCCCCCTCAAGACGGGTTAGTTACATCGCGTATTCGAGGGTTCCAATGAGCACCACGTATGTAAGCATGTGCGGCTTGTATCCCCATGTTTGTCAGCAGAAAAGAAGTTGCAAAGACTTAAGTACCCCAAAGATGGTTATTTAAGATCCCGTCCCTGCACTGCAGAATTATCTGAGAAAGGAATCCTCCATGAAGAAGGCCATTAACATCAACCCTTTTTTTTTTCTCTCCCTTGTCTTTCTGCCTCTGTGCACATCCAGCAGACGATCCTATACTGCTCCATCAAGCACTAACTGACACGCACACTAACTGTAGCATGATTCAACTTGATGAGTTGTAGAGCCTGATTCAGAGTTTTTGCCCTTATAGGAGAGGGATCTGGGGGCTCCCCCCGACGCAGGTCCCGTATAAATTATTTTTTTTCTTTTCCTCTTGTAACAGTAAAAAAAGAGCAATAAAGTGTTTTGTTTGATCGTGATGCTCATATGTTTTCTTCTGTTGTTTCTTGCTTGAGGTTTTCGTAACACCCTTTCCTGCGATTTTCTGCTTTTTTTTGCTACACGATTTTCGTAAATCGCTACTCGATTTAGCGATTTTTCATTTTTTTTGCTACGCAATTTTCGTAAATTGTTACTCGATTTAGAGATTTGCCATTTTTTTTACTACGCGATTTTCGTAAATGGATACTCGATATAGCTATTTACAAAAAATCGCACAACGATTTGCCATTTATTTTTTTTCTCTACGCGATTTTCATAAATCGCTACTCGATTATGCGATTTGTCATTTTTTTGCGCTACGTGATTTTCGTAAAACACTACTATGTGTAAATCGTAAATCGCGATGCCGAACACCACCTCCTTAAGCATGATCTTTGTCATGATTAGGCTATAGTCGCTAGTCGTCCCAATGGCAGTCTTGAGGTCCGTGATGGGGAAGCTGGAGAGGAACGTGTCATTCCCGATGTTGGTGGGAAGGTGGGTCCTATCGAAGAGCACGACACCAGAGGTCAAGATGAGGACCTCGCGATGCCAGAACCCGATGAATGCCTGCCAAGACTTGAGGGTGTGAACGCCCGTATTGAGTAGCGTCAGGATGGCCTGGAAGGCAGAAGTATTGCCAACATAGGGGTAGACAGATTATACTTTGAAAGACTCCGTTGTAGTTGTACTGAAGGAAGATTCTGTTGTAGGTATCTCTCGAAGGTGGCAGAGGGGCCGCCACAATCGGTTGCCAGTACGACAATGGCAGCATTTCGGCCACTGCTAGCAGAAAGAGGATGACGATCACCATTGGATTGCCGACTCTTTGCCTCCCTTAATATCTTTTCTAGAGAGAGAGAGGGTTTTACAGTGTTTCACGGAGAAGGAAGAAGAAGAAGAATGTTTCATGTTTGTTTCGCTGTTTGAACTTCAAATTAACATCATCTTCGACTTTCTGGATGGAGGATATTTTTATCCTTTTTTCGAACCGTCATTTTCCTTTTTTTGAATGGAGGACATTTTTATCATTTTCTTGAACCATCGTTTTATGACAAGAATAGCAAGAAAAGATACTTAAGTCTTTGCAACTGCACCGGACTCCGATGCTAAGTGATGCCGACACACATGAGAATACGAGCCCCATGTGCTTACATATATGGCGCTCATTGAGACCCCTGAACATGCACTGAGGAGAACACACACCACCCTCCCAGAATTTTTAGACTGGGCAAGGGTGAGACCTTGTCTCCTGCATCCGCCCTTGTCCACTGCCATCTTTACTGTTTTGGGCTGGGCACAGGGTTGAACCAGCTTACTAAGCACGATTCTTCAAGTAATAGCTCGGATAAATAAGTTCTCTCTCTATCATGCCGAAGATTCATACATTTGGCTTCTAATTAGCTTTCATAATTCTAGTTGTTAGACGCCTAGCTCACTAGCTGTTTTATGTTGCTAGCTAGAAACAAGCTTCATGAATGCGGGGAGTTATGCTTATCTCTAAATAGGTTCTGCTTGATGGCAGATGAAACCAAAGATTCCTTTTCTTGGGAAAACAAGTGATCTCTAGGTAGCAGCAGCAGTCATTGCCCTTCCACATATCAACAGAAAGCTCATATTGGATTCCACATTTACATAGTACCCACCATAAAACTGATGAGCCAAGCCTCACCGAATAAGAGTTCTCAACCGACAATGCCAAATGAGATTCCTCCAGGTTGAGATCTCCTTCAATGTAGATGGAGGTTTCACAAAATTAGCAGCCGTTCCCTCTATCGAAGGCCAGCTGACATTAGCTATCGTGATCCCTCAAATGTTGACATGTGCTAACGTCCATCGTCATACAGGACTATCTCTAAAATGTAGATATTGGCTATCGTGATATAGTGTTATCTTTGACAATGTAAATGCGTGTAATCTTTGTATAATAGCATATAAATCATAGCCCTGCACTCACGTAAACCGTCAGAGTGAAGGTTTCCCAGTTATTGCTATCTAGTGAATTCTTATCATCTTTTCAAAAACTACCACCAAGAACTCTACAGTAGAGAGAGAGATTCCATATTTAGTTTAGACAATACCCACCATAAAACCACACACCCATAGACGAACCCAAGAGTGGAGAGACAGAGAGAGAGAGAGAGAGAGAGAGAGAGAGAGAGAGAGAGAGAGAGAGAGAGAGAGAGAGAGAGGATGGAGCATGGTGCACGGATGAACGGAGGGATGACAATGGCACCCAGCAGCGAGCCCAGCATGCACAGGATGCACGATGATGATGCACATGACCTTCTTGGGGAAGGACGTGGAGATATTGTTCGATGGGTGGCCTGGGAGGAACCTGGGCATGTATCTCCTCTCCTTGGTCTCCTTGTTGGTGGGAGTGGTTGTCCTTCTGCCGTTTGGCCTGGCCCACTGAGCCGAGCGCAGCTGCGGGCCTTCTGCAGACCCTTCTCTACACCCTGCGAGTGGGTCTGGCCTACTTGGTGATGCTCATAGTCATGTCCTTCAACGAGGGCGTCCTGCTGGTAGCCGTCGCTGGCCACGCAGTGGGTTTCTTGCTGTTTGTCAGCAGACTTTTCAAACGGCACCAGGAGAATAATGATAAACAGCTGAACGGGTGCCCAACAAACTGTTAGATCTCTCTCTCTCTCAATAGTTGGTACCAGTTCTCAAATCTTGGTGATGTCGGTTATGCATGAAATAAACATCAGAATAATATTTTGAAGTGCCTTGTTTGTTTTTTCTGTGGTTTGAGAGAAAATATATAAATGATTATATGAAAATGGTCAAACTGTGTTTATGACTTATGAATTCTTGTTTGTATATGAAAATGGTCAAACTGTGTTTATGACTTATGAATTCTTGTTTGTTGTTTTCATCCAGAAGTTCACCTTTTTTTTATGATGGATATCCAGAGGTTGCTAAATACATGAAGAATGACAGGAGGGTTTGGTTAATTTTGGCCGTTCTGACATTTTGTCTTGAGAAACATACACAGAAAGCACCCCTTTTCCTTTGAGGGCCTGATTTGATTATGTGGGAAAACATTCAGAAGAAATTATGTGAATCATGTTTCAGTAACATTTTTTTGACCCAGTGAATGTTTGAAAACATCCAGTGGAAGCTTTTGACACTACCAGACGTGAAGTTTGAGTTACAACCAGTCCAACATTTTTTCTTTTTTCTGTTTTTTTTCCTTCTCAAGAGAAAGAAAGAAAAGACTAAGTTGTGTGGCTGATAGAGAAAGTCATGCCGTAGTTTGCGTTATGTTGGTTCACAGGTCAATTAGGAAAATTCTGTTGTGTACTGAACAAAAAGATAGTACGATGACAGTTCATTTCCCAAAGTATTTGGTAGGAAAAATAAATATGGTAGGGTAATAAATTATGGGAGAGGTTCACTATTCACAAGTCGGTAATATTACTCGATGTACAGTGTACTGCACAAGAGGACAGTACGACAGACCATTCCCCAAAGAGATTATTTGGTGGGAAAGGTAAATTATGCTAGGGTGATAAATTGTGGTAGAAGTAACTTTAAGAGACATAAATTGCCATTAGAACATATTTGAAGGAAAAACAATTAAAAGTTTCTATCTGAGTTACTTGGTAGGATTAATCACTTTGGCTCTGAGACCCTGGCCTTCTTCATGGTTCAGTCAAAGGAATTGGATTCCTTGAGACCGGATCAGGTCAAGGGTAACCCTCCAACCACCATGAGTCCATGACTGCATTGATTATGTCCTCGATAGGTCTTCACAAATTTTTTGAGGGCAATTCATGCTCCAGATGAACGGCACATAAAGCATATCGCATGCAAGGCTGAGAGCAAACCCAAAAATCATGATGAACGGCATGCAAGGTATCCTGGTCCGTTTTCATTCATGGTGACAAAATCTCATTTCAGAAAAAAATCATGGTATCAATTGAAATTTTTAAGTACAAAACCATAAAAAATGGAAATTACTATAAATTTTGAACTATAAATTCACAATAATATCATGATAAAATCACGATAATAGAATCATATTCAAACTATGCAAGATTTTCACATCTGAATATCTTTCTATAATATTGCAGGATTTTCAAAATTTAAGCTATAATTATGAGTATATTCAAAATTTTTTCCTTAGAGTCTTTCGATCCGCACTCATATGGGAGTCGGTATTCTCTGCATGCCCTTGAGAATGATGCACGCTTCAAATACCTCGGTCATTTGCTGGGAATGAACTTGTAGTTTAGTTGATAATGAGGATGATGTCTCTTTTAATTGAAGTTTGCTTTGTAATTGTTTTGCACCATTTTTCAAGTTCCGGTTTCAAAACAGGGTCGGACCTATGCGCAATTCAGTCCAATTTGGTGTGGAAGAAGACCATCCCACAGAATCAGTCCAGGTGTTTCAAGTGTTTGAATTGAGCTGGGTCGACAGTATTTTGCATTTACTTTGTTGAGCCTCTATCATAATACTATATATTAATTGGATCTTCCCATTGATTGAGAAAAAAGATTCCAATTCATGTATGTCTGACAAATTTTTGGCCTGAAAATTAGAACTATTAATCCCCTAAAAATGGGGATTCAAGATTCAGTGTTTGAATAGCTTGGATTTAGTTTAAGCGCCACATCAAATCTGTTTGGATGAGTTTCGAGGGACTCAAATGCTACCTGAGACATTCTATTATGACGATGTCATTTCTATCTTAAACAAGAAAGAGGAACGATGCCTGCTTGACTATGAAGATTAAAAAGGGTTGCGGCAACTGTGTTGCAAAGAACATTGTTTACTCGTACAGGTGCAGGGTTAAAGCAAGTCAAAGCAGGACCGCTGATTTGATCAAATACTATCGATTGCACAAATAGCATCATGTTACGGAACTTCTTTTTTTTGGTGTAACCTGAGGAAACCACACCCAGCACGAAGACCTGGTAGTGTTGGCTTAGCCTGCCATACCTAGAGTCATCGAACTGGCAGCATAAAACTCCAAGGCTAGGAGCGTCGGCTTGTGCAGAGGGGAGATGCCTACGGGAATCAAACCTTGACCACCCATCTAGCGACCAAGGCCCCCACCCCACTACGCCAAACCCCCTTGGGGCATCATGTTAGGCAACTTGATATTTGGATAAAAGATAAAAGGATTTTTATTGGATAGAAATTTTGATACAAGTATACCACTGTGTGGCAGCGCACACGTTAGGTTTTCACATTGGTGCACAATGAATTAAAGTGGATTTAAATCTCTCCTTGAATGCAATGTTTAATGAAAAATTACACAAAAATAGTGTCCCGTGTCCTCTTAGTCGTGTCCATGTGACAATCATTGAACAATTCGGCATGGTCTGTCTGAATGGGCCCATTGGCCATGGGCATCCCAATAAAGCTGACTTGTCATATCCATCAACAAAGGCCCATACTGTCGATAGTTTTGGTGCCAAGAGGACCATACACAAGGAAGATAAAAAATAGGAGGCACGAATGACAATCATTTCATCAGTGGATTTCCTTTTGGAGCATTTTTTTTTGTGGCATAAAAAGTGGAATGTGAATATTAACCCATACGCCTCACTTCGAGAAACATAAACAATAAATAGTACAAATACAAGGACTTTAAAATATAATTAGCAAGAACAAGGATCAAAAGATAAATCTCCATTATAAAAGGGATCCAACTTTCTTCTAGTGCTAGAGAATCGAACACTTACCACGTCCTAGAGAAGTTAAAATTCTCCTTCCTACAGTCCAATATTTTGCGAACAGTCCTGCTGGTGCAGTATTCTCATTTGAACTTGCTTCATCCATTTCAGGTGTAGTCACATCTTCATTGTTTGTCCCCTCTGGGATCTGGTCGACTCCAGTTGAATCATTTCCAACATCAGCAATCTCTCCCGGTTTCTTGTCAAAAAGTCCCTTAAACTGCTTCTTTGCCATCTTTTCAACTTCCTATTTAGATCACAGTTAAAAGTTTAATACACTTGCAGTTTCAATAATTGAAAAACTCCACGTTAAACTAACTAAAAGTAGAAAAAGAGACTTCATTTACCTTTTCCTTTTGTCTTAATTTCAAAAGAGCAGAAGTGGCATCAGGCTCTGAGGATTTATCAACCTTCATCATCTAGAACCAAGAAATGAAACATGCCAAGCTTCTAGGATGAGATTTGGTCTACGAACTAATAATGCAGCTTACACCTAGAAATGGAATCAATGGGGAAAAAGGAAAAGGAATAGTGTTTAAAGGCTACCATTTCAAAGTCACTCCTAGCTTCATCAAAATCTCCAGCTGACATATAGGCCATGCCACGACGATACAGAGCTTTAGCATGAGCAGGGCTTGTGTCCAAAACCTGCACAACTTGAATGCATGATTAATGTAGAAACTAAGAACATATCTTACATGAAAGATGATGGATAATTTCTAAATCCTATTTATTTATAACTGTCACAAGAATCATGATCTGGTAATGTAACAGCAACACAACCTGACACGTTTATAGGTAAACAATAAAGAATAACTGAGGAAGAAGGGGCTGGAGAGGAAAAGAGCATGAAAATAGTCATGCTGTAATAGGGAATGGAGTTCAACACGGAGAAAAGAGGGGAATGGTGGAGGAAGCATCATAACAGGCATGGGTTCTAAAGACATAAAAAGGTTGAATGAAAGACAAAAGGGTAGGCTCCAACTTCCAAGTGTTTTATCTCATGATTACCTCCAAAGTGTGAATCTCCCTCAGAGATTCCACATTGGAAACATGATATATAGCAAAAGCAAGCCGGTGTCAAAAATGACATTCCAGATGGTGTTAAAATGATACAGTTTTACACTGCCTGGGTTGCCCAAGTGGCAGCGGGCCTGGGAGAAGATGCTGACCCCTTTGTCACAGGTTCGACTCCCACCGAATGTGCAGGTGCCTTTGACTGGTGGGCTCCGGAAGGTCTTGTGTCAATGACCCCACCTGGGGTTTACCTCACAGGGAGGCAGGCCCATTAAGTGACCTGTTTCTCGGCAAGGGTTCCCCGTCATCAAATATATATATTCCTTCCAGTTCTCAGTCACAATATGACACTATTCCATTTTAGTGCGGTTGCAAGAATAGTATTCAACAAGACCGTTCATGAAACATGTAGTTATCCACTTACGCAATCACAATAGCAAAATAAAAGCAGTTCCCTTGTCTACTAATGTATATGAAGCTTATGCACATCTGCTGGTTGAAAATGTGTGAATGGGTGCATGGATGTGTTGAATTTGTGCAAATGCATGCATCACAATACATGCATATAATATTTTGACATGCACAATCCTCATTTCAAGAACTTCGTGTTATGATCCAGGATGATGAGATTCTTTCTACTCTATAGAAGTTGGCTTTCTCCTTACTCTTTGTGAATCCAAATCTTCAGCTTCGTGCTCCTTTATAGCACCAGAAAGCTTCCTCTGTAGGGTGCACTGATACTGCATTAGCAGTCTTAACATGTTTGATTCTTTATTATCATATTCACTTTAACAATCTCGATTCAACAGGTTAATAAGTTTCAAACTTGAGCATGTTTCAGAGTGGCCCCAAACCAGCCTTGGTGTAAGCAACGCAGACTACGTCATCACCTGTTCATGTGCATGTATGCTATGTGCTTTTATTTGTTTGTTTCTGTGTATGCATGCATTTGTGCCTTGCAGAAGAAACACCAACTCTTTTCTTGGTAGAAATCAAGGATGCGACAATATGGAAATTCATAGATCAGCCAGTAAAGCAAATTACCTACATATAAAGACTAAAGATAAATAGCAGTAAACAATAAATTCAGAATTATTCCATTGCTTTATAGCAAGCTATCAACTTATTTCCATTTAACATATTGGGCATTCAAAAGTTACCTTATTGCATGCTTCAATGGACTTTCTGCATTCACCCAGCTTATGGTAGCATGCAGCCACATTTAAATGCAATGAATTCTGGAGAATGCAACTGAAATATGTCAACTGGACATCCCAGATCTCAATGGTTAAAATTTAGTAGTAGAATGCACCTAGAAGGAACGAACAGGAAAATTATATCTGCTTCTTGCTTTTCATTTAGATCATACAATGGCTGATTCATTATTGCCATGAAATTTCTATGCAAGGTAAGTTAAAAATAACTATAACTGGATTAGATAGCCAGATAGAACCAGGGCTTGGGTCAGCCTCAAGTTATCCCTGTCAACAGTCATCCAATAACCTAGTGAAACTCAGTCTGATTCAGTTTCACAAGAATTGGTTGGTTAACTGCAGAGAAAAGAGTAATTGCTAGGATCTGGTTAGCCCAGCCCATCACTATTGAGTCAATCCATGGAACTATCAGCTTAAACCCACACCAAGTCTCCATCCAAATTCAAGCTGGTGATTCAACAGATCTTGACTGTGAAGCCAGACAAATATATTAATGACAAAATAGAAACAGGCATGGTTACAATAGCTCCTTACTCTAAAACTCAAAAAGTGCTTCCCTTCCTCATCATCCTGTGGATTCACATGGTTGAATTCACGAAGAACCTGCAGGACAGACACATTTATCATAAAATTAAAAACAAAGACTACAAAGCAAAATAATTCAAATTTTGTGTGACGATGAAATGTTGCCACTATAAAGATACCATCAGCTCTCACAAGAAAGACTGCCAAAAATTTGCCTTCAACAATCATTTGTTAAAATGCATTCCATGATTTATTATGCATTATCAGTCCACCTCTTCTCATGTCTACAATCGTATTCCAAACATTCTATTCTTGAATTGTCCAATGATCAAGACAGTTTTAATCAGAATGATTATAACATGTGAGAAAGAATCTATTAATAAGTCCCAATCAGTAGATTCTGCCGTCTTTGTAGCCTTTCAGATGATACATTAAGAGAGTTGATATATTTCCTTCAGGACTGCAACTTGATGAAGTTTGCATACACGCATTGCTTTGTATTGCGTTGGAAACCACATGCCACACTGTCACGGTCAGCTCATTAGTGTTCACTGTTAGCAGGAAAACATCATATGAGGTACGTGTTAGAACATTCCTCTCAAATAACAACTTGAAAAATGGAGTCTCTAGGGGCAAGTTGGACATCTTATGGATATGTTATCAAGCCATCAACATAGGTTTGGAGATGGGACATATTTAGACTTCAATGCAATCATTGTTTGGCTGAATAAGTTGTTAAGATATGTATATATAAATATATATATACATATATCCTTTTTCTTTTTTCTGTACATCCAAATACCCGATAAGGGTATTTTGGTAAATTGCCCTGTATTTTTCCTTTTTTAGGTTTTTCCTTTTTTTCTTTCTTTTATCTTTTTTGTTTTTCTTTATGTAATAGGACCACCAAGGGGCCCCACCCATCTAGTCGTTGGGGCCCCAACAGTCACATTTATGACCGTTGGGGCTCCCAACGACTAGAAGGGAGCCCCCTTGTGGTCCCTCTCAATTCCTTTTTGCTCTCCTATAAATAGAGGGTTTTCCCTCTTGTAAAGGTATGGGTTTTCAGCCCACTTTATCTCTCTCTTTAATATATTTTTGCCTTTTAGTCATTTTACCACTTAGTGGGTTATTTGTCCACTTTACGTGCTTGTGTTCTTGGCTCTTTGCTTGACTCATTTAAAGAGTTCTTTGGTTTATTGGTGCTTCCGCTATTTTCATTACATGGTATCAGAGCCATTGAATTTTCAATATCCTTGAAAGATTTTTGAAGCTCTTCATATTCTATATTTCCCATCATCAATGGAGCATGAATCAAGAGTTGAGCTCTTCTTCAAACTCAATGGCGCAAACTATCTTATGTGGGCATCGGCTATGGAAAATCATCTAAGAGGTAAAAAGTTGTGGGGCTTTGTGATGGGCACCACTCTTGAACCCACCTTAAAACTCACCAAAATTGAAGGAGGTGTTGAGAGAGCTCTAGATGAAGATGACCGCATCAAAGCCATTGATGAGCATCAATCCAAGGTAGAAGATTGGGAAAGTAACCATGCCAAAATTTAAATTTTGGCATGGTTCATGAACAATGTTGATATTAAAAATTGTGCCAACATTGCTAAATTTAGGAGAACCAATGAAGCACGGTTCTTCCTTAAGGGTATGTATACCCAAAAAGATCTAGCTAGACAATTTTTTTGTCAAGAAAAGATTAGATCTACTAGACAAGCGGACATGAGTGTCTGTGACTATTTTAGTGCTTTAACCCCTCTTTGGGATGAACTCGTTCTTCTTGAGCCCAAGTGGATAGCTCCGAAAGATATTGAGCTTAGAAGAGAACAAATTGAAAATGAGCATTTTTTTCAATTTCTTCATGGGCTTAGGCCCGAGTTTGAGCAAGTTAGGGCATCTCTTCTTCATAGAAGTAAAGTCTTACATATTGAAGATGCTCTTGCCGAAGTATGCCAAGAGGAAACTCGTCTTGGCATAAGCCTTAAGAATGATGAAATTTTGGCCGTTACTAGGCCGGGAAACAATGTAAAAGCATATAGACCGCCCCATTTTTCAAAAAATAATGGGTATAGAAAGGGAGTGATTTGTCACTATTGTAATGAACCGGGGCATACTAAGCCGGTTTGTCCAAAGCTTAAAAGAAAGGTGGTCGTGATTGGAGAAAACACTCCAAAGAAGGAAGAAGAAAATATCAATGAAGGAGATATCAAAGAAACTCTTTGCCAAATTTCTGAAGTCCTCCAACATCTTCTCAAGACTTCTTCAACATCAACTTCTGGAGCCGCCATAGCCTATTCATCATCACCTCCAGGTATGTAGATACTAGACTCCAGTGTTGCTTTTCATATGACATCTCATAAAAATTCTCTCTCGAATGTTTTTTCTGACCCTATATCTTCGTATGTTTCAACATCCAATGAGACATCTTTAAAAATTTAAAGTATTGAAACACTTGACTTGAAATCCTCTCAAAACTTTTTTGTTCCTAAAGTAAGAGTTGTTCCAAAAGTTAACTTAAATCTTTTTTCGGTCTCTCAAATTACCGATCATGGTTGCCAAGTCTCTTTCTTACCTAATGATTGCACCGTGCATGATCTCCAGTCAGCGAAGCTGATTGAGCAAGGCCATAGGAAGGGCAATCTTTATTTTATAGATTTTTTGACCCTTCCATCCAAGTCATTTTGTAATTTTGTAAATGTCAAAAGTATTGAAGTTTGACATAAGAGACTTGGTCATCCGAACTTTTTAAAGATGTCTTTTTTCCCTTTTTTGGACAATACTTGTAAAGACAAACACATGACTTGTAAAGATTGCATTTTTTGGAAATCTAAAGCTATTCCATTTCCTCAAAGAAATTATGTTCCCACACAACCGTTCGAACTTGTTCATTCTGATGTATGGGGTCCCTCTCCTGTTGTATCTAAAGGAGATTTCTCATATTACGTTGTATTTGTTGACGATTTTACTCGATTTACATGGATTTACTTTCTAAACCATAAATCTGAGGTTTTCTCTTTTTTCAAAGAATTTCATGCAATAGTTAAAAATCAATTTTTAGGAAACCTGTCCATTCTTAGATAAGACTCGGGAGGTGAATACATGTCCAATGATTTTCAAAGCTATCTGAAAGAAAATGAAAATTTTCATCAATGTTCTTGTCCAAACACTCCGTAACAAAATGGTCTTGCGGAAAGAAAGCATAGACACATAATAGAGACAACAAGAACTCTATTAGTTTCCAAAAATATTTCAAAATCCTTTTGGGCCGAAGCTGTTCTTACTTCAACATATTTAATTAATAGAACACCCTCGTCTTCTTTGAAAAATCTTTCTCCGTTTGAAAAACTTTAAATGTCTCCCGACTATAAAAGACTAAGAGTTTTTGGATGTAAGTGTTTTGTTCTAACTCACAAAAACGATAAACTTTCTTCAAGGGCGATTGAATGTATTTTCTTAGGATATGGCAAAAAACAAAAAGGTTACCGCTGTTTTGACCTATTAAATAACAAACTTTATATCTCAAAAGACGTCACTTTTCCAGAAGAAGAAAATGGTTTTTTCGCATAACCTAAATGAAAATGTTGATTATTCTTTTTTGTTTGGCTTGTTACCTCAAGAAAAATGCATAGACAATCATGTTGCAACATGATCCACATGAAAACCTAAATGAAAATATAACAAGTCATACACAAGTTTATACTAGAATAAATAAAAATAATCTTCCTTGTGCCCTTGAAAAATTCTCTCAAAATGAATCGTTAGAAGAATCCTCTCAAAGGAGATCAAATCGTATTTCTAAAATACCTAATAGATTTGTATCTTATGATTCTTTTTCTCCAAATTTTAGAGTTTGTTTGTTAGCTCTTCATTCTTTCCATGAACCATCCCATTATAATGATGCCAAACAATATACCCATTGGAATGAAGCAATGAAACTTGAACTTAATGCACTTAATAAAGCACAAACTTGGGAAATCATTGATCCCCCTAATGGCAAGAAACCCATTGGATGTAGATGGGTTTTCAAAGTAAAAACTAAAAGTGATGGTTCTTTAAAAAGATTTAAGGCTCAATTAGTAGCCAAAGGATATGCCCAAGAATATGGGGTGGATTATGATGAGACTTTTGCCCCGGTTGCTCGAATGACTAGTGTTCAAGCCCTTATTGCAATAACTTCTATTAAAAATTGACCCATTTTTCAACTTGACGTCAAGAATGCCTTTTTAAATGGAGATCTGGGTGAAGAAGTTTATATGAAACCACCTCCTGGCATGAATTTAAATGGTAAGATTTTGAAATTAAAAAAGGCATTATATGGCCTTAAGCAAGCTCCCAAAGCTTGGTATGACAAGTTTAGTAATGTATTAATCAATTTGGGTTTTATTTCTTGTTATATTTTTGTTAAGAAAACAAGTGACTCAATTGTTATTCTACTTCTGCATGTTGATGATATGATCATCACTGAAAGTGACAAAAAGGGAGTAAATGATGTTAAGCCTATGTTAAAGAAAACTTTTGATATGTCTAACTTGAGGTTTTTGAGATATTTTTTAGGTATTAAAGTGGCGTATTCTCCTTGGGGATACATTCTATCTCAAATGAAATTAACAGCAGACATCTGTACCAAATCAGAAGTTTCAGATGAAAAGAAAGTTGTTACTCCTGAAGTTATAAATGCAAAGTTGAGACTTGAGGATGGCGTTCTTCTTGAGGATCCTACCCCCTATCGGCAATTGATTGGATCCCTTACTTATCCATCACCCGTCCGGATATTGCTCATGCTGCAAGTCAATTTCAGCATACTCCTACTACAGTTCATATGGCGGCCGTGATGCGAATTGTATGATATATCAAGAACTCCATCTCCAAAGGGCCTTTCTTATCCTCTTCTTCATCTCTTGAATTAACTGCTTATACTGATGCAGATTGGGGGGGAAATCCCAATGATTGAATCTCAACTACTGTTTTTTGCATTTTTTAGGTGAATCCCTCATTTCGTGGAGATGTAAAAAGCAACAAAAAGTTTCTTTATCATCCACTGAAGCTGAATATCGGGTCATGACGATGACAACTATGAAAATTGTGTGGCTTAGAAGTCTCCTCTATGACATGGGCATCCTCATTTCTTCTTCCACCAAGATGTGTTGTGATAACAAGAGCGCGATTTACATCTCAAGCAATCATACATTCCACGAGCGTACCAAGCATATTGAAATGGATTGCCACTATGCTAGAGACAAATTTCTCAGAGGAACCATCACACTATCATATGTTACTTCAGAATATCAGTTGGCTGACTTCTTCACCAAAGAGCTTTCAACTCCGCGTTTCATGTTTCTTCTTGACAAACTTTCGGTCTTCTCACCGTAAAGTTTGATGGGGCATGTTAAAATATGTATATAAATATATATATATATACATATATCCCTTTTCTTTTTTCTATACATCCAAATACCCGATAGGGGTATTTTGGTAAATTGCCCCATACTTTTCCTTTTTTTCTTTCTTTTATCTTTTATCTTTTTCTTTTTATTTTTATTAACTTCATGTAATAGGACCACAAAGGAGCCCCATAAATCTAGTCGTTGGGGCCCCAACAGTCACATTTATGACCGTTGGGGCTCCCAACGACTAGAAGGGAGCCCCCTTGTGGTCCCTCTTAATTCCTTTTTGCTCTCCTATAAATAGAGGGCTTTCCCTCTTGTAAAGGTATGGGTTTTCAACCCACTTTATCTCTCTCTTCAATATATTTTTGCCTTTTAGGCATTTTACCTCTTAGTGGGTTATTTGTGCATTTTACGTGCTTGTGTTCTTGGCTCTTTGCTTGACTCTTTTAAAGAGTTCTTTGGTTTATTGGTACTTCCGCTATTTTCATTACATAAGTTACCTGGGGGCTTCGACTGTAATCTGACATTAAATTATAACCATTCTTGGCAAACCCGATGACTTGGCTAGCATTTAAGACAATATCTAGTGATAACCTATGTCACAGGGATTCGGCTAACCAGGTGTTGCACCCGCGTTGACGCGACGCGGGTGCGGCACCTGGTGCGGTCAACCCGATATGTAAAAAAAAAAAAAAACCTATCGAGGGAGGCTCACCTGAAGAAGAAGAAGAAGACAACGAGGAAAGAGAGAGGCGAGAGGGAGCTCACCTGAAAGGGGGTCATCGCATCGCTGGCACGTGGGGCTTGTGTAATGAAATATGCGGAAAAGCAAAGAGTGCATTAATCACTTACAACATCCACTAATGAACAAACAAAAGGGCTAATACCCAAACCCACAAGAGACAACACAACATAAAAATATAAATGTCTCTTATTGACAAAGAGAGAGAGCTCTCAAGAGTGAAGAATACAAGAGGGGTTCACCCCTATTTATACACAAAAGAAGAAGAGGGGGGATGGCCAAGAGGCCTTAAAAGGAGAGCCACCTAGGGGCTCCCCATGTAGTCATTGGGAGCCCCCAACGGTCACAAATGTGACCGTTGGGGGCCCCATCGACTACATGGTGGGGCCCCTTTTGTGTGAGCAAAAAACATAAAAAAAAATATATATATATATTTTACAAAAAATAAAAGGGAAAATAAAATAAGAAAAACAAGTACCCCTATCGGGTATTTTAGGCAATTACATATATATATATATATATATATATGAATTACATATATTTTAACACCCTCCCTCAAGCTTTACGGGGATATAACCGAAAGCTTGTTAAGGAGAAACAAAAATCGAGGAGCAACAAGGGCCTTAGTGAAGAAGTCCGCCAACTGGTACTCAGATGTGACGTAAGGTAGTGCTATGGTTCCTCTTAGGTATTCATCACATACGTAATGACAGTCCATCTCAATATGCTTAGTACGCTCATGGAAGGTGTGATTGCGTGCAATATAGATTGCGCTTTTGTTGTCAAGACACATCTTCGAAGGAGTAGAGATGACAATGCCCATATCACTGAGGAGACTTCTTAGCCACACAAGTTCCATGGTTGTAGAAGCCATAGCACGATATTCCGCTTCCGTTGAGGACAATGATACCTTTTGTTGCTTCTTGCATCTCCAAGAAATCATAGAGTCACCTAAGAAAACACAAAATCCCGTAGTTGAGACTCGGTCATTGGGATTTCCTCCCCAATCTGCATCAGTATAAGCAATTAAATCAAGTGACGAGGCAGAGAAAAGAAAAACTCCCTTAGTTATGGTGTTTTTGATATATCTGACGATCCTTAAGACTGCACTCATGTGCACGGTTGTAGGTGCATGTTGAAACTGTAACGCCCCAAAATTTCGACTTGTGATTTCGAAAACCTTATCGAAAACCTTTCAAAGATTTAAAGTTTTAACTTTTAAAAACGACAGCAGAAGACATTTAGAAAGGAACACAAGTCAACAATTCTGGGTACGTTAGCTGAAAAACCATCATTCACATGTACAACAACTTAAAGGAATTTAAGAAATAAGGAATAGATTAAAATCTGCAGTTTATTACAAAATGAGCCTTTTATTCCAAAGCTCAATAAATCTAAAGAAAACTCCAAAAAGACTCAGAGCCAAGCCGCCAGCAGAAAGAAGATAAATCTTGATCCGTATTGCACCACGCGATAAGCTGCTTCTCCAATCCGCTCCAGGATTTCGAACGGTCCGACGTATCTAGGATTCAACTTTCCCTTCTTCCCGAACCGAAATACGCTCTTTGTCGGAGATACTTTAACAAAAACCATCTCGCCAATATCGAAGGTAAGCTCCCGTCGGTGTCTATCTGCATAGCTTTTCTGCCGACTCTGAGCGGTACAGAGTCGTTCTCGAATCATCTGCACTTGTTGAGTATAGTGTTGCAAGACTATAGGTGCCTCCAAACTTCGTTCGCCAACCTCGTCCCAGTAAACAGGTGATCGACATGGCCTCCCATACAAAGCTTCGTATGGGGCCATCCCGAGGCTCGCATGATAGCTGTTGTTATACGCGAATTCCGCCAAACTGATGTGGGAATCCCACTCTCCCTTCCAGTCCATCATACAGGCTCGAAGCATGTCTTCCAAGGTCTGAATCGTACGTTCCGACTGCCCGTCAGTCTGAGGGTGAAACGTAGTGCTGAACTTTAACTTTGTGCCCAACGCCAACTGAAGTTGTCCCAAAAACCTTGAAGTGAATCTAGGATCACGATCGGAGATAATCGAGACTGGAACACCGTGCAATCTCACAATCTCTCTAACATAGAGATCAGCGAGACTATCCAACGATTGGTTGAGACGGATAGGTAGGAAGTGAGCAGACTTGGTGAGTCTATCGACGATCACCCAAATCGCGTCGTGCTTCCTCCGCGTCCTCGGAAGACCGACTATGAAGTCCATGGTGACATCCTCCCACTTCCATAGAGGGATCTCTATCTGCTGCATGACCCCACCGGGTCTCTGGTGCTCGATCTTGATCTGCTGACACGTCAAACACTTCGAGACATACTCAGCCACGTCTCGCTTCATACCGTTCCACCAATAACTGCGTTGTAGGTCCTTGAACATCTTCGTGCTACCAGGATGAATTGTGTACCTAGACTTGTGGGCTTCCGCAAGAATTTCATCTCGAAGGACCGGGTCGTCAGGAACCCAAAGGCGCTCCTTCAACCATATACTTCCATCCTCCTTTAGACGAAAAGGTGTATCTGCCAGTATCGCTTGAGCCTTCAACTTCTCGTAGCGTGCATCAGTTTTCTGCCCATTGATGATCCTCGCAAGTAGCTCAGGTTGAGCAACAAGGTGGGATAGACCGATTGAACCTTGAGTGATCGCGAAAGGTTCCCATGAGGCTAGGTCTTCGACCAACCTCCATCCAGCAAATAAGGCATTAATCGAAACTTTTGGTGCTTTGCGGCTGAGGGCGTCCGCCACTACGTTCGCCTTTCCTGAGTGGTAGGAGAGGGTGAAGTCGTAATCCTTGAGGAATTCAAGTCAATGTCGTTGTCTCATGTTCAATTCTTTCTGCGAAAATAGATACTTAAGTCTCTTATGATCGGTGAATGCCTCAAATTGCTCTCCATACAAATAATGTCGCCAAATCTTCAATGCGAACACCACCGCAGCTAACTCTAAATCGTGAGTTGGGTAGTTCTTCTCGTGAATTTTAAGTTGTCGAGAGGCGTATGCGATCACTTTCCCATTCTGCATCAGCACGACCCCTAGGCCTGACCCAGAGGCATCAGTATAAATCACGAATCCGCCTTTACCAGAAGGTAAGGTCAAAATAGGAGCACTGGTAAGTCGCTCCTTCAATAACTGAAAACTCGCCTCGCACTTCTCGTCTCATAAAAATTTAGCCTCTTTCTTCAGCAACTTCGTCAGGGGTAACGCAATTTTTGAAAAATCCTGGATGAATCTTCTGTAGTAACCCGCTAGTCCAAGAAAACTTCTGATATCACATGCGTTCCTTGGTTGTTGCCAACTAAGCACAGCCTCAACCTTTGCAGGGTCCACGGACACTCCTTCCTTAGAAATAACGTGTCCCAAAAACATGACTTCCTCGAGCCAGAATTCACATTTAGAGAACTTGGCATACAAACATTCCTTTCGCAAGGTCTCCAACACAATCGTTAGGTGCTCTCGATGTTGCTCTCGACTTTCTGAGTACACCAAGATGTCATCGATGAACACGATCACGAAGGTATCCAAAAATGGCTTGAACACCCTATTCATTAAGTCCATGAAGGCTGCGGGGGCATTGGTAAGTCCGAACGGCATGACTGTGAACTCGTAATGACCGTATCTCGTCCGAAAAGCTGTCTTAGGAATATCATCATTCCTAATTCTGAGTTGATGGTATCCAGACCTAAGATCGATTTTCGAGAAAACCTTAGCCTTCTGCAACTGATCAAACAAGTCTTCGATACGCGGCAAAGGGTACTTGTTTTTTATCGTGGCTTGGTTGAGCATTCGATAATCGATGCACAAACGCAAAGTCCCGTCCTTCTTCTTCACGAAGAGCACAGGAGCTCCCCAAGGAGAAACGCTAGGGCGAATGAATCCCTGATCCAACAACTCCTGCAACTGCTTCTTCAGCTCCTCAAGCTCAGCTGGCGCCATTCTGTAGGGTGCTTTGGAGATTGGCGTCGTACCTGGTAGCAATTCAATATTTAATTCTACCTCACGAGACGGGGGAAGTCCCGACAGCTCTTTAGGAAAAACGTCGGGGTAATCGCGAACAACATCCAGCTCACTGATGGGAATAGGCATTGGATCTGACTGGATAACACTAACCAAAAAGGCAGTGCATCCCTTCCGCAAGAAGTTCTGTGCCTTAAGCGCCGAGATCATCCGGCTTGCTCGAACAGGTCTGAAAATTCTGAATTCTACTCTCGAAGAGCCTGGAGGTGATAAAATGATCTCACCATCACGACAAAAGATCTTGGCATGATACTTGTGCAACCAATCCATGCCTAGGATGACGTCAAATTCGGTCATTTCCAGCAGGATAGCACAAGCAGGCAAGTGCCGCTCTGCCACCACTATATCCAATTCAGGTATGTAAGTGGTGCAAACTGTGTTCTTCCCAACGGGGTTATACACGTCTAAAGCATTATCAAGTGGTTTTACAGTTAGGTGCAATTGTCTTATGAATTTTTCTGAAACAAACGAGTGTGTAGCACCACAATCAAAGAGTGCAAAAGCTGTTTGATCAGCAACAAGAATGGTACCTTGAACGAGATCCCCTTTCGTCAATTGATCGACCGTGGTTGCATAAACTCGACCTGGCTCCCTGCCACTGCTTGGTTATGCTCGTTGTTGCTGCTGATGAGGTGGTCGAGGAGGCTGAGATACATTGCCGGTTCGCTTGAGGTCATCTGCTGCTTTCTTCCGGCAGTCGCGTATGAAATGACCCATCTTGCCACAGTACAGGCATCCGCCAGTGTCCCGCGGACAAGATTGTCCCACATGAGGCCTCTTGCACCTCGGGCAGTTATCTCCCGACGGTTGCCTGGGCGGTGGATGGCCCTGCTGTCTTTGGCGCTTTGCTGGAGGAAACAGCTTCTTCCCTCCCTCAGTCTTCACTGGTAATGGTGGCCGCTGCCCTGGGCCGCCGGAAAAGGTCTTCTTCTGATCACCACCGGACGCGGTTGACTTCTTGGCTTGCACACTTCTTGAACGCTCCCAATCCCCGTTCAGCAAGGTGGCTGCTGCTACCGCCGCAGAAAAAGTCGCGGGCATACTGGTGAGAACCCTATGCCTGAGTCCTTCCTTCAGTCCGCGAATGAACTTCCCGGCCCGCTCATGATCATCCTCGAATAGGTGAGGACAATAGCGCTCCAACCGTTGAAATTTGGCGATATATTCGTTCAAACTTAAGCTGCCTTGGCACAGCTTCAGAAATTCCACCTTCTTCTTTTCCCTTGCATGAGGAGGGAAATAATTTCCGAGAAAAACCCTTCGGAAGGCCTCCCACGGAATCACCTCAGCACCCAGAAACTGCACCTCCCGCGTAGTGTCCCACCACTCGCGAGCGTCGTCCTTCAATCGAAAGGACCCGAACATCGTCTTCTTATCATCAGGAATGGACAACACTTGGAACACCCGTTCCACCTCTTTAACCCAACTCTCCGCCAAGTCAAGATCAACCTTGCTAGAGAAAGTAGGAGGGTCCAGCTTCAGAATTTTTTCATAGGTGGCAGTTGGTGCATTCCCAACAAGGGAACCCGGATCCTGATGGGGGCGACCCTGGTTACGAATCGCCTCAGCTAAGGAGTTGAGGGTATCCATCATGAATCCCCTCTGCTCACGCAACTCATCGGCCATGTTGTTGCTTGAGTTTCTCGCCATCCTTAAAAAGCAACCAAGATTTAAGGTCAAAAAATACTGAAGACGTACAAATAGGCATAAGTATAGAAGCAAAGGCAAAAACATAAATCTTTATTACGAAAGTCAAATATTTAGAATCCAGCTGTGCTGGTACATGAGCAAAAGTTCTATTCCGTAATTATAAATGAGTTCACAGACTCCAACAAAACTGGGTAAGTGCTACCTCCCCTTAGGGACGGCTAGAGTACTTCCTAAGATATTCCCTTCTATTGCCTGTGCGTCTGAATCTGCGCTTAGGGTGAAGGGAAGTGACTCCTCGTAAGAGGGCCCCTGCCCGTAAGGGGGTGTCGCCGGAGTATATTCCGGTGAGCCAAGACTATAATCTGAAGAATCCGTCGCAGGTGTGTATGCGGGTGATACACCGCCCACTGGGTCTGCTGGAGGTGGCGGTTGCTCGCCTGCAGTCGAAATTGCGATCTTGCTGTCATGCTCGACCTTGTGGAGGCAAGCATCCATGGTGTGCCCTGTTTCTCCGCAGAAACCACACTCCTCTGCTAACTCAGGGGGAACAAAATCTCCTGATGACTCCTGTGGTGTCTGATGGTGCACCCGAACGTGTAAAGGCGCGAAACCACCTTCTCGAGCATGCACCTCAGCCCACGTTGCTGCCAAGGGTATCTGGTAGGCGATCGGTAGTGGGAAGCCTTGCTCATCCGTAAAAATGGGTAGAGGAGGACGGTTAGCCCAGTAACCAGCCCTGAACATCTCATGTCCGCCCCTCTCCCTTACGGAACGGCCACGCACTCTACGCGTGCCCCTACCGCGACTACCACTAGCACCAGTAAACGGATCCATCTATCCAAAGGTACTACGAATAAAACAAGAATATAATTTAGTCTAAACATGCTATAAAATATAAAAACTTACTTACAGCGCGATGGGATGCTCAATAGTCAAGATTCACTTCTTTCTAACCTGGCTCTGATACCAAGTTGTAACGCCCTTGTCGTTTTTCTGATTTCGGCCAGCAGGGGCACACTCCTGCTGCCTCTCTCTTTTTTCTATTGGCAGTCTTGTTTTTCTACTTCTCCGCATAATAATTAAAGTAGCATTGTTGCAGACCTCGCATCGGACCCCCGCTCTGGCTCCGCGGCCCGAGCCTCGTATCATCTACACGCGTAGACGCACGCAGCTGCACGACATCCCAAGGTAGGGGAAAGTCGCACGAAGGGTTTGTAAGAATGAAATAAAATTATAAGGATTCTGTGATAGAATAGTTTATTTGGCATGCATTCTCACTCGTAGAATTTCCTAACTAGTGATTATCTGTGTTGTGTTTCTGCATCCGTATTCTTTTGAAATTTCATGCTTATTGTTGAGCTCTACGAGTAGACTCATTGCTAGAAAGACCTTATTTCTGTATTTTCGCCTTGCTCACTGTTATAAGTTACTATAAATGCCTTATTGATTATTGCCTGATGAATCTTGGATGCGACTTCTTGATTCTTAGTATTCGAGCATGCCAAGCATAATACAGACATTTATAAAACCTTGTGATGGGTTATCTATCGAGAACCCACAAATTTACTTTCGTAATTAGACCAGAAGATAAGTATGATACAAATAGTACGGGAGGTCATTAAGTACCTCGAAGTGATTAAGAAACTCCTTATTGATATCCATGAGATAATACCGGCCTCCACAGGCCCATCTGCTCAGAGAGCAATTCATGTCATGCATGAACCAAAAGAATCATAAAACTTTATATTGCCCTCTCATCGTAGTTGTACCTCTAGGAAGGTACGATCGTACTTTTGGACAAGTACGTCCCATGGGGGTTACGATGGTGGGATGATGAGGTTGTAGCAACCTCGATGAGTGCAATTAGCACAATGCTGAGATCACATAAATGGTGACCATTCGCCTTCACAGGCAAGATGCTCGAGTGGGTCTAATGGACCAGAGCATGTAGGATGGGGCGGCGGTTAAGAAACCCCCGTCGTACCCATCCGATCTTCACGGTTCATCAAGAGAGATGATGGATGGTACAAAGACTCCGATGGACAGGTTGTTAACAACCACCCCACGGGCAAAAGACTCGGTTTTCCCCAGTCATCGGAGTTAGGGGAATTGGGATTACCAAAAATTATCCTAGGTGGTAACTCCCAGGCACTTCTGCAGAAGTCGGATGCATCCATGGGCCACGAATGCCTTTGGGGATTTACTCTCTTGGTCACTGACCGTCCCCTTAGGAGCGGACTCAGTCAACCATCCGGGTTAATGAAAACACCTGACATAATAAACCCTCGGATCGGTCTCGGTTGTTTCTACGTTTCGCGTCTGTGCGTACCCACAGGCCAGTTAATATCAAGAACTTAAAGAATATATTCATGAATAGTTGTAGATGACTGAGCCTTACACTGCTTCAACTAACAGCTCTTTGCACTTATTACATTTGTCAGAATAGACTACAACTGTTTTAATTGCTTAAATATCATAACTGGTTATCTCATGAATGTCCTGTTTTATTTTCATTCTACTTATCTGTTCGTGCACCTACTGGTTTGTTATAAAACTGACCCATTTTATGGGCAGGTGAGGAGTAGGATTTCACTGGCGGCCGATGGCGTGGTGCAATACGGATCAAGATTTATCTTCTTTCTGCTGGCGGCTTGGCTCTGAGTCTTTTTGGAGTTTTCTTTAGATTTATTGAGCTTTGGAATAAAAGGCTCATTTTGTAATAAACTGCAGATTTTAATCTATTGCCTTATTTCTTAAATTCCTTTAAGTTGTTGTACATGTGAATGATGGTTTTTCAGCTAACGTACCCAGAATTGTTGACTTGTGTTCCTTTCTAAATGTCTTCCGCTGTCGTTTTTAAAAGTTAAAACTTTAAATCTTTGAAAGGTTTTCGAAATCACAAGTCGAAATTTTGGGGCGTTACAGAAACTGATTGACAGAGTGGACGGCATGAGCTATGTCTTGCCGAGTGATGGATAAGTAGGTTAGAGACCCAACAAGTTGCCGGTAGGGAGTAGGATCCTCGAGAGGTGTTCCATCTTCCAACCTTAATTTTGCATTGATGACTTCTGGGGTTTCTGTCTTCTTATCATCGGAGATACCAGATTTGGAACAGATGTCGATAGCAAGTTTCATCTGAGAGAGAATGTACCCTCGAGGAGAGTACGCCACTTCAATCCCTAAAAAATATCTTAAGAAACCAAGGTCAGACATATCAAAATTTTCTGTCAAAACCTTCTTAATATCATTAATGCCTTGTTCATCACTTCCTGTGATGATCATATCATCAACATAAAGTAGTAAAATAACTACTGAAGACCCTGCACTTTTCACAAACAAAGCAGTGTCAGTATAACATGAACGAAAATTCAAACTTGTCATTACATTACTAAATCTATCATGCCAAGCCTTTGGGGCTTGTTTTAAACCATATAATGCCTTTTTAAGTTTGAGAATTTTATTTTTACCAATACATACTCCTGGTGGAGGATCCATGTAAACTTCATTTAATTCGTCATTTAGAAATGCATTCTTAACATCGAGTTGATAGATAGGCCATTTTTTCACTGACGCAATAGCAATAAGAGTCCTAACACTAGTCATTCTAGCAACAGGTGCGAAGGTTTCTTCATAATCTATACCATATTCCTGAGCATATCCTTTAGCTACTAACCGTGCTTTATAACGTTCTAATGAACCATCACTCTTAGTTTTAATTTTGAAGACCCATCTACATCCAATTGATTTCTTTCCAGTGGGTAACGAAGTTATTTCCCAAGTTTTTGCTTTTTCAAGGGCACTAAGCTCTAAGTTCATGGATTCAACCCATTGGGGAATATCTTTGGCCTCATTATAGTGTGAGGGTTCATGAAATGAATGCAACGCAATTAGACATGCTCTATATCTTGGAGTTAGGGACTCATAGGAAACAAACCTATTGGGAGGATTGGAGATCCGACTGGATCTCCTTAAAGAGGTTTCTTCTATGTTGGATCCTTGAGAGTATTTTTCTAAGGCGCTCATCTGAGTTTGTTGACCACGCCTAACATAGGTTTGGATTGGTCTATTATTTTCATCTATAACATTATCAAGAGGAATTTCTTCTAGGTCATTCAAAGACTCATTAGAGATTTCCTCTTCTTGAGGAGTCTCATCTTCTTGAGATAGAAGATCAAATAAAAAGGCATATTCACTTTCGTCAATATCTTTAGTTTTCACAAAACCATTTTCATTTTCCAAAAATGTTACATCTTTGGATACATAGAGTTTGTTATTTTTCAAGTCAAAACATCTAAAACCCTTTTGATTTTCTCCATATCCCAAGAAAACACATTCAATAGCTTTAGGAGATAATTTGTCCCGTTTATGAGTAAGGACAAAACATTTGCATCCAAAAATTCGTAATCTATTGAAATCGGGTGTTCTTTTAAATAATTTTTCGTATGGAGATGTATTTTGTAAGGATGAAGATATCATTCTATTTATTAAGTAAGTTGAGGTTAAGGCCGCTTCGGCCCAAAAACTCTTTGGAATTTCTTTGGAAATAAGGAGTGTCCTAGTGGTTTCCATGATGTGTCTATGCTTTCTTTCGGCCAAGTCGTTTTGTTGGGGAGTCCTAGGACACGATCTTTGATGACAAATTCCATTTACTTCTAAATAGTTTTGAAATTCATTTGATAAATATTCTCCACCCGAATCGGATCTAAGAGTAGAGATATTACTTGAAAGTTGATTTTTAACTATCATATGAAATTTTTTGAAAAAGTCAAAGACTTCAGATTTTAAATTTAGAAAATAGATCCATACATACCTAGTGTAGTCATCGATGAAAGTGACGTAATAGGAATACCCTCCTTTAGATATGACGGGGGAAGGACCCCAAACAACCGAATGGACTAACTCAAAAGGTCTTTTAGACACAAAAGTTCGGTTTGGAAAATGAGTAGATTTCATTTTGCCAAAAATACAATTCTTGCAAACAAAATGTTTCTCATTACAAAATTTCTTTCCAAATGGAAAGGAGTACATTTTTGAGAAACTTGGATGTCCAAGTCTTTGATGCCAAATTTCAATATTTTTATCTTGGACATGGTTACAAAAAGAGTTAGTGGGGAGTTTCAAGTTGCTCATGTAATAGAGATCTCCCCTCCTATGGCCTTGCCCAATCTGCTTCCCGGACCGGAGATCCTGTATAGAGCAATCCTTAGTTGAGAAGGAGATTTCACATCCATGATCACATATTTGAGCAACAGAGAGGATATTTAAATTAAGTTGAGGTACAACTCTCACGTTTGGCACAAAGAAATCTTTGAAAAAGTTTAAAGTTCCAAAACTTTTTACTTGTAAAGATGTACCATCGGCAGTTGAAACATAGGAGTTTTTATAATTATTACATAAATCGGAAAGCTCATTTTCAAGTGGGGTCATATGAAAGGAAGCTCCAGAGTCAAGGATCCAAGAAGACATACCTAGAGGAGAGGAAGAAGCTATGGCGACACCCGAGGTTGATGGAATCTTGAGTAGAGTTTGTAGTGCTTCCGATAGTTGAGCAAGAGAAAAAGATTCCTTCCCTTTTGTGGTTTCCTCTTTCTTTTGAGTAGCTTCTTCAACGGAAGCAACCTTATTTTTAGGTGCTTCATTCAACTTAAGGCAATTAGGTCTTATATGACCCGGCTCTTGACAATGATGGCAAATGGCTTTTCTATAGTTGCCATTAAAATTATTTTGCCTTCCAAAATAAGGAGGTTTGTAAGCTTTCACATGGTTGCCGGGTTTTGATACGGCCAAGACATCATCTCCTCCTTTAATCATGCCAAAACGAGTTTCTTGGCATATTTCGGCTATGGCATCTTCCAAGGGAAGAGGCTTAGATCTATGTAGGAGGGAAGATCTAACTTGTTCATATTTGGGCCTAAGCCCATGTAAAAATTGAAAAAAGTGTTCTTTTTCCATTTTTTCTCTCCTTAATTCCACATCCACACTAGAAACCCATTTTGATTCTAGTAAGGATAGTTCATCCCATAGAGGACCAAGAGTGCTAAAGTAATCCCTTACCCTCATTTCTCCTTGCTTGATAGTCCGGATTTTTTCTTGAAGAAAGAATTGACGAGCAAGGTCTTTTTGAGTAAACATACCTTTCATGAAGAACCATGCTTCATTCGCCATCCGAAATTTGGCAATGTTGGCGCAAATCTTGAGCTCCACATTGTTCATGAACCAAGCAAGAATCTTGGCATGCTTACTCTCCCAATCTTCTAATTTAGATTGGTGATCTTCAATGGCCTTCATGCGGGCATTTCCTTCAAGAGTTTTTTCTTGATCACCATCCATCTTAGTTAGTTGAAGTTGTGGTTCCGGAATGGTGCCCATAACGTATCCCCAAAGTTTTTTTCCTTTGAGGTTGTTCTCCATGGCGGCGGCCCACATCATGTAGTTGGAGCCATTGAGCTTGAAGGAGAGATCCATCTTTTGTTCTCCTTCCATATTAATCACCCACAAGAGAATAAAAGAAGAGAGATACAACAAGAAAAAAATATAGCTACACAACTAGCTATATTAAGAAGAAGAGCATACACAAGGCTCTGATACCATGTAATGAAATATGCGGAAAAGCAAAGAGTGCATTAAGCACTTACAACATCCACTAATGAACAAACAAAAGGGCTAATACCCAAACCCACAAGAGACAACACAACATAAAAATATAAATGTCTCTTATTGACAAAGAGAGAGAGCTCTCAAGAGTGAAGAATAAAAGAGGGGTTCACCCCTATTTATACACAAAAGAAGAAGAGGGGGGATGGCCAAGAGGCCTTAAAAGGAGAGCCTGTAAAACCAGTTAAAAAAAAAAAAATTATCGGACCCGGGTCGGGTCCAGACCCGACTCGGATCCAACCTGTGCCAGCCCCTCGAAAACCCTTTTCGAGGGGACTGGCAGCCCGCAGGAGGAGGGGAGCCTCCGGCGACACAGGGGGCGGGCCCTGTGTGCGCCCCCTCCCTATTAAAAGGCAAGAGGGGAGGGCCTACGAGCCTCCCCCGACCCCCGACTATCTCTCTCATCTCTCGTCTCTCTCCCCTCTGTCTCTGCTCTCTCTTTCTCCCCCTCGTTCCTGTAGAATGAGAAGAGATGTACAGCCACCTGTGTAGAGAGAGAGAGAGAGAGACTGCACAATAGAACTCGTTAACACGATTAGGGCTTCTCTCTATATTAAATAGAGAGAGAGGCAAAAACTGAGAAATTACATCTAAGTCCTTATGAAAAAAGTATTTCAGAAAACCTCTAATAAAGAATAACTTAACCTAAAAAACCACCTATTCTCAACACTCCCCCTCAAGCTGGAGCATAGATATCTATCATGCTCAGCTTGTCACAGCATCTGGAGAAATTAGGCCTAGCAAGAGGCTTTGTAAACATATCTGCAACTTGGTCTTCAGACTTTAGGTATTTTGTAGTGATATGACCAGCTTAAATCATATCTCTTACATAGTGACAATCAACCTCAATGTGCTTTGTTCTCTCATGAAAGACAGGATTGTTTGCTATATATGTTGCCGCTTTGTTATCACACATCATGGTCATTGGAGAGGAAACCTTCACCTGAAGATCATTAAGAACAGTGCGAACCCATATCAATTCAGCAGCTGTTTGGGCCATAGCCCGATATTCTGATTCTGCACTCGACCTGGAAACCACATTTTGTTTCTTACTTCTCCATGAAATCAAGTTGTCTCCCAGAAACACACAGAATCCTGTGGTAGACTTTCTATCTACTACAGATCCAGCATAGTCAGCATCAGAATAAGCTACTATCTCCAGTGTTCCACCTTTCTTGAACAGTAACCCCTTTCCAGGAGAGGACTTTAGATATCTGAGAATCATTATGGCTGCATTCCAGTGTACCTCAGTTGGTTTGTCCATGAACTGGCTAACTTTGCTTACTGCTAAAGCAATATCTGGTCTGGTCACAGTTACATATAGTAACTTCCCTACTAGTGAGCGATAGCGTTTGCTATCAACAGGTTTTGACCCTTCTTCAACCAACTGAACTTTATGGTCCATGGGAATATTTGCTGGTTTAGCTTCCAACATGCCTGTTTCCTTTAATAAGTCAAGAACATACTTTCGTTGAGACAGAACCATCCCTTCACGGCTTCTAGCAACTTCTATACCCAGAAAATACCTGAGTGAACCAAGGTCTTTTGTAACAAAGTGTTTGTGAAGATGAGCTTTTGTGGCTTCAATAGCTTTCACATCATCTCCTATAAGAATGATGTCATCCACATATACTACCATAACAACTATGCCAGAGCTAGTTTTCTTTATAAAAAGAGTATGATCTGCTGCTGATCTGTTAAAACCAAAGCTTGACATCACTTCAAACAACTTTTGAAACCATGCACGAGGACTTTGTTTCAAGCCATAAATCGCCTTTCTCAATTTGCACACCTTATGACACTCCCCCTCAACCTCAAAACATGGAGGTTGTTGCATGTAAATAGTCTCAGAGAGATCCCTATAAAGAAATGCATTTTTCACATCTAATTGACACAAGTTCCAGCCATGCTGAACAGCTACTGAGAGAACAAGACGGATGGTACCCATCCGTGCAACAGGAGAAAACGTTTCAAAGAAGTCAATTCCATATGTCTGGGTATATCCTTTCGCAACTAATCTGGCCTTGTACCTTTCAATAGAACCATCAGATTTGTACTTTATTGTATATACCCATTTACAACCAACAATGTCAGCATCTGCTGGGGAATCAACTAGATCCCAGGTATGCTGAGATACCAAAGCTGTCATTTCTTCTTGCATAGCCATCTTCCAGCGATTATCAAGTGCTGCCTGCTGATAGTTCAGAGGAATGGTTTCAGCAGACAAGGCTGAAATAAAAGACTTCATCTTATGTCCAATTCTGGCATGGGAGACAAAATGAGCTATGGGATATAAGGTGCATTGTCTTGTCCCTTTTCGTAGAGCAATAGGCCTGTTATCATCATCCTGAAGAACACTATTGTCAGTAGAACTTACCTCAGGAGAAGAAGAAGATGAAGGCTCTTGCGGAAGTGGAGCTCTACGCACATATACCAATGGAGGATTATTAAATCTGGAAGAGGATGAAGTTTGGTTCGGTAAGGAGGGCACAGATTCCAAAGGAAAAGGAGGTATAGGTAATGGAAAAGACTCAGCTGGATCAACCTGCAGTGGAGAACCGGAACTAGAGTAATATGGAGAGGATTCCAGGAAAGATACGTCCGCACTGACATACTCTCGGCGAGAAATAGGATCATAACATCGATAGCCCTTCTGATTTTTCGGATAACCAATAAATATGCATTTTGTAGCTTAAGCTGCTAATTTATCACGGTCAGGGCCAAGTTTATGAACAAAACAGACACATCCAAATATTTTTGGTGAGAAAGAAAAAAGTGGGCATTAGGTTTTAGGATATGTAATGGAATTTGATCACCTACAGAAGACGAAGGCATGCGGTTGATCAGATAGCAAGCAGTGGTAATCGCATCACCCCAGTATGACGCAGGAACATTGGATTGAATCATAATGGTCCTTGCAACATCAAGGAGGTGTCGATGTTTTCGCTCAGCCACCCCATTTTGTTGAGATGAATAGGCACAGGAAGTTTGTGGTTGGATGCCATGATCTTGGTAAAATTGTAACAAATCTTTTGATTTAAACTCAAGAGCATTATCAGTGCGAACAATCTTGACAATAGATTCAAACTGAGTTTTTATTTCAAGAATTAGGGATTTTATAAGACTTGAAACTTCAGATCGTTCTTTTATTAAAAATACCCATGATAACTTAGAGAAATCATCAACAATAACAAGATAATACCGACACTGAGTCCTAGTAGGAATCTTACTAGGACCCCATAGGACCCCATACATCTGCATGAAGAAGTTCAAAAACTTTATTACTAGACTGACTCTGACTCAAAGGGAACGAACTTCGATGATGCTTGCCCAACTGACATGCTTCACACTGAAATGATGTGGTGGAAGAAATCTGAGGAAAGACCGACCGAAGTTTTGACAATGAAGGATGACCAAGACGACGATGCCACTGAACAGGGCTGAATGAATGGTCCACTGCAGCATGAACAGAACCCATTGGATGATGTAGGTAGTAAATTCCATTTTCTTCATAGCCTCCACCAATCTTCTTCCCCGTCAGCAAATCCTGAAAATGACAACCCATTGGATCAAATATTACTCTACAATTTTGTTCTTTTATAAGGCAACTAACAGAAAGTAAACTTTGAGGAAAGTTTGGAGCATGAAGAGCATTTTTCAACTGTAATGAGGAGGATATAGAAATATTTCCCTGACCAACAACCGGGGAGGAGCTCCCATCGGCTAATGAGACTCCAAGTTGAGCCTTAATGACCTTTAGATCTGAAAAAACACGAGAGTTTCCACACAAATGTCTGGATGCACCAGAGTCAATAACCCACTTACTATCATTCGGATGGAGATGATTCCCGGTTGAATAGGCAATACCAACTACAGGAGAACTGGAACTCAAAGGTCGGAGAGCAATCAACTCATCATATTCCGCACGACTAAGGGTGATACTACTTTCATTTGTAGTGAGATTCTCTTGTGCATTAATTGCCTCAATAGTAGTAACATGAGCTTTAGGATTATATGACTTTGATGCAGAAGAGATTGGCCAACCATGCTTATCCCAACAACGATCTTCTAAATGTCCAGACTTTCCACAGAACGTACATTGAAGCTTTCCTCTGCCTCCCATACCACGTCCACGTCCTCGTCCTCTGATATTCTGAATATTTCCACGGCCATAACTAGATGGGGCAACAAGAGCAGATGTCTGAGTCACAGGCTGAGATTGTGGCAGAGATATCGCAAGTCTACTCAGACGATTGTAAGCGTCAGCAAGAGTCGGAACATCTGAACCAGTCAACATTTGAACTTTTGCAACAGAAAAATCTGAAGAGAGACCTGTAAGAAAACGAGCAACCATGGTTTGTTCTTGATGATCCTTTTGCTTCGAGCAACACAGAGGCCGGTGAGCATTAAGTCTTTCAAACGCAGCTTTGACAGAGGCATAGTACTGGGCCAAGGTCTGATCTCCCTGTTGCAAGTTATATATTTCCTGTTCGACTTGCAAGATACGACTAACATTCGTTTCTTGTGAGTATGTATCACGGAGATTGTCCCACATCAGTTTGGCTGTATTATAGTAGATCAATCCATCTGCAATATGGGGTTCGACACTATTCATGATCCAAGACATAACTATGTCATTATCTTCATCCCAAGTAGCATATTTTCCCAATTTCTCAGTGGGTTCGACTTCCAACAAAATATGTTTTCGACGATGTCCAGATACTGACATCATAAAAGTTTTGGACCACCTGGCATAGTTGGTTTCATTCAACCTTACGGAAGAGCCATACGAGAAGGGGTTGGCAAAAGCCTTATACTCCCCAATGTGTTCCATTTTGGAATCACATTTCGAAGTTTCAGCCATATTGAATATGTAAACCAAAAAAAAGAATAATTACCTCACTTGAACAACAAGTGTTCAAGAAGAATTTTCCAACTCAGCAGAAAATCACACCTGCTGTTTCCACAACAACCAGCAGCCCACACATAAAACAAAAAATCAACACAGCAGGATATCACACCTGCTATTTTCCACGACAGAAGAGTACCTTAAGCTACCATGCTTCCAAAAAAAAATTCAGTTGTTGTTGATACCACAGGAATCACGAACACTGCTGCACCCAACCACATCACGACAAATGATAGAATGCAGTCGCAAAAAACTAATATTCACTACACCTGCTGTTCTCCAACATGTAAGGCACGACATCCAGTAAATCTTCAGGGCACAGTTAGACAGATCAAGTATATTTCGATCACAAGCAATCAGCACAGGATTCTGATTTCCCGCAATCAGCACAGGGAAGAACTCACCAATCACGGCAACACAGAAAATGAAGATTTTTGTTGTTCCCAAACAGCAGGAACACCCTTCGACCAGAAGAGAACTCAGCAATCACGGATCTGTATTCACGGCAACACAGAAAATGAAGATTTTTGTTGTTCCCAAACAGCAGGAACACCCTTCAACCAGGAGAGAACTCAACAATCACGGCAACACAGAAAATGAAGATTTGTGCTGCTCCCAAACGGCAGGGACACCCTTCGACCACTCACGAACCCCAAAAAAAATTCACGTCATAGCAGGAACTGGACTCGGCAACACTAGGTCGCAGCAGGAGATCCCGACGAGGAGAACAGATCTAGATCTTCTCCTTAGATCTGACGACAGATCTGGGTAACATCCCAGATCTGTTATCAGATCTTCCCCCAATCAACCAGATTCAAACCTGATTTTTAAGAAGTCGTAGGAAGATTTTTCTGTTGATCACGCTCCCACGATCACGATTCCACGATCTCGATCACGATCCACGCGCCCAATCAACCAGTTCCTGTTGATCACGCTCCCACGATCACAATCACGATCCCACGATCGGAAGCTTTGATACCATGTAGAATGAGAAGAGATGTACAACCACCTGTGTGGAGAGAGAGAGAGAGAGAGAGAGAGAGAGAGAAACTGCACAATAGAACTCGTTAACACGATTAGGGCTTCTCTCTATATTAAATAGAGAGAGAGGCAAAAACTGAGAAATTATATCTAAGTCCTTATGAAAAAAGTATTTCAGAAAACCTCTAATAAAGAATAACTTAACCTAAAAAACCACCTATTCTCAACAGTTCCCTCACTCCCCTTCACGACATCCACTCGCCGGCGAGCCCCTCCCTGGCGACCTTCTTTCTCCTCGGCAGCCCAGGTAAACACCCCCCCCTCTCTTCTTCCGTTGGTTCGCCGAAAGGCCGGCAGCCCCTGCCGAGCCTTCCTCCTCTTTTTCGGCAGGCCAGGGGCTCCGCCCCCTTGCCTTCCTCTTTCTCGACAGGCAAGGGGCTTCGCCCCCTTGCCTTCCCCTTTTTTTTTCCGACAGGCAAGGGGGCTCCGCCCCCCTTGCCCTCATCTTCTTAGCAGGCAAGGGGCGGAGCCCCCTGCCCTTTTTAATTTTCTGGCAGGGCCGATGGCCCCTGCCTTTCCCTTCGTGTAGGGGCCGATGGCCCCTACTCTTTCCTTAAGAAAGGAAGCAGGGGGGCCCTGCCCTACCCTCTTGGAAACCCAGCAGGGGCCGATGGCCCCTGCCCCTCCCTTGTCCGACAGGGGCCTCTGGCCCCTGTCTCTCTTTCCTGTCGAGCAGAGGGTCGACAGGGGCCATTGGCCCTTGCCACCTCTCCTGATAAGTCGCAGGGGGGAGGGGGCTTTGGCCCCCGCACTCCCCCTCTTTTCCTTGATACCCAGCAGGGGCCAATGGCCCCTGCCCCTCTTTAGACCGACAGGGGCCTCTGGCCCCTGGCCCATTTTCTTGTCAAGCAAAACTCGACAAGGGCCATTTGGCCCCTGCACCCATTTCTTTTAACGGTATGGGTCATTGGACCCTACCCCGTTCTCTTTCGCAATTGTAGGGACCAATGACCCTTGCAGTGGATTGCGGAGAAACTAAGCTTTCTCCCTATCTATTCTTTTTATGCATGCTAAACTACGTATTTTTGCAGTTTACGCAACGGAGCCCGTTCGCGCCCCGCGAACTAAACCGACAATCACCTACGTTCGTAAACGGCTTCATTCTCGCCATACTCTAAGGTAGGAGAAGTTGTACAAGGACTTAAATAATTAAATTAAGCTTAAATAATTAATAATCGAAAGGACTTAATGATATATTTATATACTTATATATATATATATATATAAGTACACTTTTAAATTCAGGACGCGGTTTCGCGATCCTTGTCCTTTGCTTTCGCATTTCAGTTTGCCGTCGCGCTTTGCGCCCAGGCTTTTTACTTTCGTATTTACTGCTTATTGTCTTTTAATTCAAGGACGCGGTTTCGCGGTCCTTGTCCTTTGCTTACGCACTTTCTGTTTCTGTTGCCGTCGCGCTTTGCGCCTAGGCTTTTGCTTTCATAGTTACTATTTACTGTCTTTTAATTCAAGGACGCGGTTTCGCGATCCTTGTCTCTTGCTTTCGCAGTTCCTGTTTGCCGTCGAGCTTCGCGCCCAGGCACTTCCTTTTCGCATTATTATCTTTTGTTTCTTTTCCTTGCCATAGACTCAGAGTATTCGAGAGGAATACCTATTCCTCTTTTCACCCGATACGTTTTGGGAAAAACTCTTGATCTGGAGCAAGACCAAGTTGTTGGGTGATAGGTTCTTTTGTGAAACCCATTTACCAAAACCAGTGTCGTGACTTACATAGCACTCAGACACTGCGTCATCGGATGTCAGATTCGAGAAAATCACATGCCTTATGTTGACAAGATTGTGTGTGGTTTCGAAAGGTTTGATATGTTAAAATAGATTTTAAAAAACATTATATCTTTGCGAAACACACTCCCGAGGCTCCTATTAAGGACCTGTATCCCTTTTCTCGTAAGCGTACTTCTAAAACATGCGAGACATGTTAGTACTACGACGATTGGATGAGAGAGTCTTATGACCTCGATTAATGCTTAGTGCAGGTTGTTGAAAACACATATAAGAGTGGGATCGCCTTCATAGGCAAGATGCTCGTTTCGGTCTAATGGACCAAAGCATGAAGAATGAGGCAACGGCTAAGAAACCCCGTCGCGCTCAATTCAACCTTGCTTCGTCAAGAGAGAGGACGAAGGGTACCAACTCCGATGGACAGTCCATTTATGGCTTTCAAAAAGGGCAAAAGACCCGTTTTTCCCCAGTCATCGGAGGATAGGGGAAGGGATAGGGGCTACATAAGTTAGCCTAACACTTCTGCAGAAGTTGGATGCATCCCTATCAGGCCTTGGGGACTTACTCTCTCGACCATCGGTCGTTTCCATAGGAATAGGATTCAGTCAGAAACCGAGGTATATTAAAATACTTAACATAATGAACACTCGGTTTGGACTCGACTGTTTCGACTCACGTGCCATGTATGTACCCGCATGACCGGTTATCAAGTAATAACTAAATTGAGCATGCACACCTTTTCAGTTTGTTGTACTTAGCTTATTTCCTTCAGTCTATCTGCTTAGTTTGCTCGTTACTACCTGCTGCATAAATTATCTATGCCTAATTTAGTTCTTTCTGTCTTTGTACTGTCCTGCTAGTTTTTCGCAAAACTAACCCATTTCATGGGTACAGGTGACGATTAGGTGCATCAGGCGATGGCGCGACTGCGAGATGATTTAAGGATCCACTGTTTCAGCTCGTAGTGCTTCTCCTGGACATTTTTAGTTTTTGATACGGTTTTCCCTTGAGGAAACCCAAATTTTGTACAAACTTGATACTCTCTTCAAATAGAAGGAATGGTTTCCTAAGTATTATTGCAGATCGTCCATGGTAAATCTTTGTTTTCTCGCTAACGTGCCCAAGGTTGTCAAACCCGTCCTTTTTCTTTTAAAAGAAATCGTTTCCGCTGATTTAGAAATAAACTCTGTAAAGAAAAGGAATTTTCCAACTATTTCAAGGAATTTATAAGGTTCGAAATTTTGGGGCGTTACAAAGCCACCTAGGGGCTCCCCATGTAGTCGTTGGGAGCCCCCAACGGTCACAAATGTGACCGTTGGGGGCCCCATCGACTACATGGTGGGGCCCCTTTTCTGTGAGCAAAAAACATAAAAAGAAAAAAATATATTTTACAAAAAATAAAAGGGAAAATAAAATAAGAAAAACAAGTACCCCTATCGGGTACTTGTGAATGACTAAAATACCCCTATCGGGTATTTTAGGCAATTACATATATATATAAATATATATATATATATGAATTACATATATTTTAACAGCTTGCCGGTGTCAGGTGGCTGAAAAACGAACGGGAGAGAGGGAGCCTGCAGCAGGGGGGAGAAGGTGAGCGAGGAGAGAGAGTGAGCAACGTGGGGAGGGTTTCTCGAATAGAAACCCTACCCTATGTGCTTATTTAAAGCACGCAGCGATTGTTTTATCAAGTTTGGATCCGGGTCGGATCCGAATCCGACCCAACTCTACTTTTTTTTGCCGCACCCCCGCATCCATATTTTTTTAAAGTGCCGCATCCCCACACCCGCACCCATGTGACATAGGTGATAACCCATTTGAAGTGGGGCTAAAAAGGAAATGTGAGAATTGTTTGACTCAACAACTTAATATCTAGTGGTTTTGATTTCGAAGAAGAGGGCAGCACCACGGTGGTGGTGGTGGTCATGGTGTTGAACTAGGAAAATGGTGGTGGTGAAGAATATAGTGGGTGAGGATGTAATGAAACAAGATGTGCACACGTACAATGCCACTAAAGGGCAATAAAGAGTACAAACATAAAAGCCTCTAATGGCTAAATACAATAAGCCGCAATGGCTAATACAATCCATTCACAACAGTAAAAGAGAGAGAAAGAGAGAACACAAAATATAAAAAATAAATTACATTAAAAATGCTTGAGACAAGCATGGTTTTAGAGGAGGGAGTGATCCCCTTTATATACAAGGAGGCTCAATAAATTCATTGGGATGCTCCCAATGGCTAGAAATAGAGTTGTTGGGAGCTCCCAACAACTCTATTTGGTCTTTGACCAAATAGCCCCTATGAAAAGGAAAAAAAAAGGACAAATTCGCCGGTGAAATCACTGAAAGTTTTTGTAACGCCCCAAAAATCCAGACTTGTAACTTTTTAGAAAAGTTTAGAAAGCTTTGAAATCATACAATAATCAGAGTTTAAATAATACTTCAGCGGAAAATGATATTTTTAAAACCACAAGTCAATGGATCTTGAGCACATTACAGCGTAAACTTTCCTTTTGTCAAATCCCGCACAACCATTGAAATCAAATGGTTTAGAAACAGAGTTTCAATAATTGAGAATTCGTTTGTTGAAACCAAGAAGAAGCTTACTAAAACAGTTTTATTAACTCACGGTTTAATAAAAGAGAAATTTTGAAACACACTTTATACCAAATTTACCATGTCCTCAAGAGCGAAACGTCAGGGAAAAAGCTCTATCTTGACCTCATCACGCCATCGTGTCATCGCAGACTGTATTACCTATCCAAAACCTGCCCATAAAATGGGTCAGTTTCACTAAAAACTGGTAGGTGCACAGACAGGACAATATTGAACATAATTAAGCAGAATAATTTAATATGTCAAGTAGATAGGCAATTATATAGCAATTTAATTTCAACAGATTCACAGAGCAACGACCATGAGCACAATGCTAAAATTATTACAAGCATTTTATTGACACAAGTAAGCTAACTATTACAAGCAAAGCGCTGCACAAAAAAGTTAACTAGCAAAATACAATGCTTCATCAACCACACACACAATTCCATAAGTATTGAACCTGTTGTACACTATAACTTTCACACGTGCATGATTGAACACATTATGTGATCAGATTTAAATTATGTTTCGATATTAACAGGCCAAGCGGGTACGCACAAGGCACGACTCTAGAAACAACCTAGACTGATCCGGGGGTTTATTATGCTATGTATTTTATGATAACCCGGATAGCTGACTGAGTCCGCACCTAAGGGGACGGTCGGTGACCAAGAGAGAAATCCCCAAAGCAGCATAAACAATGGATGCATCCCAATTATGGAGAACTACCACCTAGGATAATTATAGTAGTCTCATTCCCCTAACTCTGATGACTGGGGAAGCCAAGTCTTTTGCTCGTAACTGCCATTAATGGCCTGTCCATCAAAGTTTTGTACCTTCCTGTCCTTTCTCCTGACAGGAGTCAGCGATTCGAATGAGTACATCAGGGGTAGTTAACTGAAGACCCATTCTACATACTCTGGTCTTTCGACCCACTCGAGTATCTTGCCGGTGAAGGCGAACACATCACTTATTTAGGTGATCACAACATTTTGTTATTTGCATTCATCGAGGTTGCCACAACCTACTCATCCAATCATCGCAACGTAAGAAGACGTACTTGTCAAAAAGTACGGTCGTACATGTCATAAGTACGACTACGATGAAAGGGATATGGTTTCACAAAAGAAACCCCAACAGATATTATCTGCAAAAGAATTAATACAACACAGCCTGGCAAGATAAGTCTTGAATTCACTTCAACAACATTTTTCATATTTCAATGATGCAAGGTCATCTCGGATCTCTCGTCCGATCAACAAAGTACTTAACATGTTATGCATGTCTAAAAGTACGCTATACTGAACAAGGAAGGTGTGTGGGCTTCTCAAAAGGAACACCCAACACACAACTTCATAACGATCCAAAGAATATAAGAGTGCTCATTTGGCACGATTCGTCCTTAAAAGCCATAATGCCACATTAAGTCATTCACGCAAGGCACAACACTATCAATCTTACATCCAAAATTTATCTTAGTATCGACATGTGACACTAGATTGATAAATACAAAATGGGTCCTTCAACAGAACCCCACTCATTCATATGCTTATACCCCTGATCGGGGTTATTCGAATTGGGTCGCAACTCGAATCAAGGTTATAAAATATTTCTCCCAAGTGTGCGGACTTGGGAGGACTCAAATGCAACTTTGACATCCTGCGAGGATTAAAACTTAACTTTGCAAGAGCTGTGCCATTTGAAGAGCACTGGGTTCGCAGGAGGAAACCCTCATTTAAAGAACTGCAATGCGCAAGTACAACTTCTAGTGTTTTGAAAACAACTGAATCAGGATAGGCACAAGACTTCATTTATGTAAGTACATATTTACCATAAGTGTGAGCATATGCAGGTTATAACATGACGACAAGCAACTCTCGACTTGCGATGCCGCACATCAAGCGAAAAACACATAAGTAACACACGAGGTGCCAAACCATACTTTGACCACTTAGACAGGCAAACACAAAAGGTCATGAGTAATACACGAGACACAAAGTCGTACCTCACTCAAAGGAAACGTGCAGGCAAAAATGGATGCAAGCAAACAAGGGCATATGTATTTCAAGAAATACGAAACCACACCTCAACTAGTAATCAACTTATGCAAAATAATGATCGAATAATGAAATTGTACATCGACCCATAGGAACGAACAGGCAAGAATATATGCAAGCAATTAAGGGCATAAGTATGGCAAAAAGTACGAAACCACCTACAATCACATAAGCAAATACGCAATTTAATACTCAAAGAGTAAAATCATACATCGACTCATAAATATGCAGACAAGAAAATATGCAACGCAGAAGCAATATAAATCTAAGCATATCTAGCATGGACATCCTAATTATTTCAACTTAAATACGTTCATCAATTGCCCTTTTGTGCGACTTTACCCTACCTTGGGATGTCGTGCAGCTGCGTACGCCTACGCGTGAGGATAATACGAGGGTTGAGCCGCGGAGCACGATCGAGACCTGTTGTGTAAATCTGCAAGAGTGTGAAAAATATTCAATTATGTTAATATAATTAATGGTGCAACGGGGCAAGGGTAGAATTAGGCGACAAGGCCTTGCCGACGGCACTAAGGCGGTAGGGGGCGAGCCCCTGCCAATGACAGCGAAATCGACAGGGGGGCAGCCCCTGCCGATAGCAACGAAGTGGCAGGGGTCGCGCCCCTGCCGATGGCAGCGAATCGGCAGGGGTCGAGCCCCTGCCGACGGTGGCGAATCAGCAGGGGTCAAGCCCCTGCCGATGGCAGCAAAATAGCAGGGGAGGCAGCCTCTGCCGTCTGCACCGAAGGGGCAGGGGGCTAGCCCCTGCCGACGATGGCGAATCGGCAGGGGTCGAGCCCCTGCCGATGGCAGCAAAACAGCAGGGGAGGCAGCCCCTGCCGACGAGAGAGGGATCGGGGCGGCAGGAGCCATCAGCCTCCTGCCGACCCCTACGAAGATGGCCCCTGCTGGGTTTAAAAGAAGAGGGGCCGGGAGACAGGGGGACGACCGACTTCCTGTGGGTCGCCCGATCTCTCACAGGGAAGAGAAGGCGTAGACAGGGGCCCCGTAGGCCCCTGATGGATACGCAGGGCGCGGCAGGGGTCGCGCGCAGCCTGCCGGCCTCCCTGCGAACCCCTAAGAAGGGGGAAAAAGAGGGAGGTGAAGAGGGAAGGCACGACACAGGCAGTATGCCGTCTGCCAGCCTCTCGACAAGCCCTCAAAGAGAGGGAAAGAAGGGAGGAGGGGTGCCGCAGGGGTGACTAACCCCCTATAGGCTCACCTGCAACCTCAAGAGAGAGGGGGAGGCGACAGGGGCCCCGTAGGCCACCTGTCGGGCCTCCGATGGGTACAGGCGAGGCGGGAGGGCGCGACAGGGGCCGTGCGCCGCCTGTCGGCCTCCCGGCGAGGTGATAGAGAGAGAGACGAAGAGGAGAAGAGGGAGGAGGAGAGTGGCGTACCTGGGAGGCGGTGACCGGCGTCGGCGTGGGGCGCAGCGACGACGGCGAGCGCAGAGGAGATCGAGGGCAGCGGCGTCGGGAGGAGAGGAGGAGGAGGAGAGAAGGGAGGTGTGCCTCCCCTCCCCTCATGGCCTTCTCTTAAAGACTCGGGGAAGGCGACAATCGGGGAAACCCTCAAGGGGTTTCCTTAATTGTCGAGGAGGGTGGAGCGGCGTGGGCAGGGCGCAGCGCACAGGGGAGAGGATTTGTTTTAACAAATCCTCCCTCTGTGTTGGGTTATGAAACCCTAATGAAGAGGGGCCTGGGTCGGGTCCGAACCCGACCCGGCCCGGGTCGATTTTTTTTTTTTAGCGGGTTTTACAGTTTTCCTACAAGGAATGAAAAGCGAGGAGATGACAATGCTTTGCTAAAGAAATCCGCAAGTCGATATTCTGACGTAACATACGAAAGTTCAATAGTGCCCTTCAGAAATTTGTCACGAATGTAATGGCAGTCCATCTCTATGTGCTTTGTTCGTTCATGGAAGGTGCAGTTGCTAGCAATATAGATGGCGCTCTTGTTGTCGCAACACATCTTAGAAGGCATAGAGATGATGACTTTCATGTCTTTAAGCAGACTTCTTAACCAAACAATTTCAATGGTAGTGGTAGTCATCACCCTATATTCAACTTCACAGTAACACCTGTTGTTTCTTACATCTCCATAATATCAACGAATCACCAGAAAAAATACAATAATCTGTAGTAGAAATATGATCATTGGGGTTACCACCCCAATCAGAGTCAGTATAAGAATTAAACTAGGAGATAAAGAAGAGGATAACAAAAGCCCTTTTGTCAGAGTCTCCTTTAGATATCTGATAATACGCATAATTGTCGCCATGTGAACAGTACTAGGTGCATGCTAAAATTGGCTTGCATTGTTAATCGCATATGCTATATTTAGCTTAATGATAGATAAATATATAAGAGACTCAATCAACTGATGATAAGGAGTAGGATCTTTTAAAGGAGTTTCATCATTGGCCTTCATCTTTGTATTAATCATTTCTTGAGTACCTAGGAAATCAAAGGTCAAACATGTAACGCCCCAAAATTTCAACTTGTAATTTTGAAAACACCCCGATCCTCGATCCTCAATCTCCGTTAGTAAAATAAATAAAATACCTTTAATGATTTAATAAAATTTTATATAACTCCCTTATATATATTCCTAATTTCTAATACTAAAACTAAAACGACCCTCTCCTTTGGGTCACTGCTTCTCCAGTAAGCTCTCCTTCCTCTTCTTCTAGTCGGTGTGGTCAACCCTTCGACGGTTCAACCTCCTTCTTTAGAAATGGCAGTGGACCAGGGAGAAATGGAGCCCTGCCTCACCCCGTTTGGACCAGGGATGGAGGACATGAAACGGGGATGAAGGTTAAAACCAAAACCTGTGCAGGGATGGTGGGAAAAAATTTGAGACGAGACGGGGGTGGAGACCTTGTCCCCTGCATTCGCCCCAGTCCACTGTCATCCATGTTGTGTGTGCCTTTGGCCCTTTAGTGGGATTATGTCTATGCTCTTGTTCTAGTCATTGATACACTTGATTTTTGAGGTTTGAAGGTCCAGTGAGGTGATTGCTTACAGTAGTCGAACAATTAATGAGATTTGCAAAATATCATTTTTTGATATTTATGGGATTTTTAAATCTCGTTATATCTTTCGCAAATTAGTGTTGATTTGCATATATCATTCCCTTTCTTATGTGGGATTTTTTAAAATCTTTCTATGAAATTTTTGAACTTTTACTACTTGCTTTTCCTTGTATGGAAAAATATTTATCGATAAAATTTCATGCAATTCATTGATAACATATATATACATTAAAATTGTTATTTGATCCTCTATACTTAAACTCATTCTAGGATGTGTGAGTGAATTTTAATGGGTTGTGATTCATGGGATTGCTCTCATTCATTATTATGTGCATTAAATATATTGTGTGTGTGTGTATATATATATATATATATATATATGTTTCTAATTGATTATCTTGTCCACGTTGTTGTATGCATAAATTTAATTAACTTATCATTTCTTGAGGGTTCGTTTTTGAAGTGTTATACTTTATATGCATGTTGTTTTTAGTATAAATTGATAATTTATTCTATTTGAAGTGTTTCTAAAAATTTGGGATATTATTAATATATGATTGTTTATCTCTTCTTGATAATTTAAATGTTCTTTAAGTGATTAAATTCTCTTGTGATCAATATTTATGTTTTCTTGAAAAATATGTTGATTATGGGCTTATGCTTGTCTAAAAATATTTTTATAAACTTTATATTTGAGGTATGCTCGTCTTATCTTGCTTGAATTGTTACAAATGTTTCTAAAAATATTAAAATTATTACTTTGTTCTAATTGAGTGCTATTCTTGTTCAAAATATACATACTATTTTTTTTAAACTATATAACTATTTGGTTAGGATATCTTCTTTTTGTCTAGTTGAAATATGTGTTTTGTTCTCTCTGCAAGTTCTTAAAGATGCGATGGATTATAAAGGAATATCTTTGATACATCATATCATGAAGATGGAGATAGCCGATGAAAGCGTTTGGGAATGATCACCACTAAAGACATTTAAAGACTTATATTTGCAAAATTCTCTGATGCGTCATAAAGATGGAGACTCTCAATGAAGACACTTGAAGACTTAGATCCTCCTCATAGATTTTTTTTTGTATTTAATAACTTTCAGTATATTACACCGTAAGTTTTAAGGCGAGTGTTGTGTGTGTGTGTGTGTATATATATAGATAGATATATTTGTTTCATATTATACATATATACATATATATTCATAAATATATATATATATATGTGTGTGCATATATTTTATTTATAACAATGTAATAGGTAATACCCTCTAGGGGTATTTTCATCATTTCACAACATTGTAATAGGTTGTACCCATTAGGGGTACTTTAGTTCTTTTACTTTATTGTGTTCTGTCTTTTTTTGTTTCGATTATGACGAGAAAGAGAGAGAAGAGATGAAAAAGAAATATGCTTAAAGAGCACAATCTTTACAAAAACAACTAGGGGCTCTAATACCATGTAATTAGGGGTATCAACAGGTCGGTGGAACCACATCTGGCCCTGATTTTCGGGTATGGAATCGGGTCCGGACTCAGGTCTAATCCATGGTTGTCAGTTGAGGAAGCGAGAAGCGAGGTACTTTCAAAATTTTAGTAAGCGGGAAGCATGGGACGACTTAGGAGCGAATCAAGAATCGTCTCGAAAGCAAACCAGAAGCGAGGGGAAAGCAAAAAAAGAGAAAAAAAATAAAAATAAAAATAAAAATAAAAATACAAAAAAATAAAAAAAACGGGGGAAGTGCGCTTCTCATAAAAGGGAAGCATGATTCCAATAAAAAATTGGCGCTTTGGGAAAGCGCGCTTCCCCACTTACCTAGGCGTTTCCGGTAACTCGGGTCTAATCGGACCTACTATAAGAGAACCCATACCCGGACTCGATAAGAACTACATGAACCAGAACTAGGCCATACCCGGTAAAATAATATTTTTTTAGCATTTTTACATTGAAAAATTATGGGTCTTAATCGGAACTCGGGTCGGGCCCCTGGTATAAACACAAACTATATCTGGCTCCATGTATTAATTGGACCTTCGGGTCCGAACCTAGGTCTTAATCGGGTCTTCTTATTTAGCACCATACCCAAACCCTATAGGATTTGATACGGGTCGGGTCCGGGTAAACCCGACATGTTGACACCCCTACATGTAATGAAACCAAATGTGCACAAGTACAATGTCACTAAAGGGCTACAAAGAATGCACAAACATAAAAGCCTCTAATGGGCTAAATACAATAAGCCACAATGGCTAATACAGTTCACTCACAAGAGTGAGAGACAGAGAGAACACAAAATATAAAAAATTAATTATGCTAAAAATGCTTGAGACAAGCATGGTTTTAGAGGAGGGGGAGATCCCCTTTATATACAAGGAGGCTCAATAGAGCCATTGGGAGCTCCCAACAGCTCTATTTGTTCTTTGACCAAATATCTCCTATGAAAAGGGGAAAAAATTATATAAAAATAAAGGAAAAGACAAATGTGCCCTTAATGGGCACAGCCTATTACAGTGACTGAAATGATGAAAATACCCCTAATGGGTATAACCTATTACAATAATGTACAAACAATATATATATATATATATGTACACACATAAATCTATATAATATATACATATAGATGTATATATATTTTAACAGTGGGAAAAAATAAAAAACAGAAAGGAAAAACAGGTTCCTCTTGCTTTAGAAATGGGTAAATAGAACTGCCAAACATGAAAACAAGCATTTAAAATAAATATAAATATAATGTCATTTATAAATACCTTCACAGGGTCAGCATTTTCACCAATTTTCATTTGGAAAAGAAAATGACAAGAAAGAAAAGAAATTTGCTTTTTTTCACTGGAGGGAAGGCTCAGATCCCTCATTCTCTATCACCCTCTCCCAAGTGAGGCTAGTATAGGGAATCCCTCCCCTGTCTGTCTGTTGTATTTGATCTTTATTTAACATTTTCCAATATTTTTTTAGTTCAAAATTTTCCATTTTATCCACTTTCCTCTTGTATTTCACAATATTTATATTATTAATATTTTTATATTAGATATATTTATGTGCTTAAATAAAAGAAATCATATCCCATCTGAGGCAACAAGTCAACCAGTCAGACCCAGTCTTCAGTTTGCTAACAATGGATGGACTATAAACAATGCAATGCTCACTGGGTGGATATTCTGACAATGGATCCAAATTCATGGGTTGTGGAATAGTTTCCATATATATATATATATATATATGTGTGTGTGTGTGTGTGTGTGTGTCCCCAAATATGTTTATTGTTGAATATAACCTACAGTTGCTGCAAACATACTCCAGTTCAAATATAAAAGATTAAGCAACTTACTGAGCTAACCATTTAGTATGGCTTTCTAAGACATTTCGTAGAGAATCCATAAACTGGAATGGAAAGACATAGGATATCTAACCCAGGGGCATCTGACTCCATTTGGGTTCACTTTGATTATTCCAAAACCAATTTGGATTTATCGGAATTCAGTTGGATCCATTAGACCACGTGTTTGAAGTAGTTCTTATCTGATTTTTTTAGATCTTTTTCAATTCTTTGGTATCCATCTTGATCAACCCAAGATATTGCCATTCCTACTTAGGATGTTTTACAGATCTTCAAAGCTGTTTCAGTCCGCCAAAACTGTTCAGACCCATATTAGATGAATCTTGAAAGTACTGAGATGTACTTGTTGCAGCTCTAGAACATGTTTCATCTAAAGGGTGTTTGAATCATAAATCATGAGCTTTTCTTGATCTCAATCATCAAAAGTCTCTTAGGTTTTAAGTTCAATACTAATCATTCAGCATCTGCAATTTTTTCTAAGAGCAAAGCACCACAGTCAAGCGTCAACGTTGTTATCACTCTCAACAATCACTTGGGAGTTATTCCAGAAGAGTCAATTCAACAATTTAAGCTTAGACAATAAGATTTGACAAGATATGAGACTTTGTGGTGGAATGGTGGATGTTCGCACCTTGGGGTGCAGATTAGTAAATACCTGTAACAGCTCCATGTTTAACATTGATTCCGGGGATTGGTTATGTTTTAAAAGAAACACAAACAACTATGCAGAAGAAACAATTTACCAAAAGATCATGTCATCTTTCTGCACATATTCACAAAATCATGGTAGAGAATGTCAAAATCAACAGACTGAACAGAAAACCTGACATTTCTAGAGCAGTTACTGAAATTCACACAAGATGAAATTAGATACACAATGACTGAAATATTAACAGTTATCTGAGCAACTCATGTATGTCACCTCGAAGAAACACACAATATCCAAGATATTGCTACATACTGATGTTCATCAAGAAATTCTAAGGGAGTCCAGAGAAAACATGCCTGCTCATACTTTGCCTTAGCAAGTTCAAATTTTTGCTCTTTGAAAAGCCTATTCCCCTGGAATGAGCAAGAAAAATTTTCAGTTTAGGAGAAATTTAATTGTCCAAACATATACACACACACACTGCATAATCCTCCCAATTACAAACAAAAAAGTTAACCCATGGAAAAGAATGTCATTCCAATATCTACAGGGGTCATGGAACCCATAAATGTATCATCAAAAGTTAACTTTGGAGAAAGCAAGAAAGACTCCACCATGATCAATTTACTAATAGATTGAACATCAAGAATGATGACAAAAATATGAAATCCATCTACTGGATTTTGTCTACAAAGTTCACCAACAACCATAACGACAATCATAATAAAGTATTACCAGCTCTGAAAAAGTCAGATTGACTACCATCCGGAAACCTAAATTGACAAGGACAGAAACCCCAGCCAACAGTCAACTATAGTTCTACTTAAAAATTGATGATCTACGAGTAGTTTCAAAGATGTAAGCAGTAAAAGATGTTCAGAAACATGTTTTTATTGATAGGATCTTAGCTAAATGCAATATGATCATGCACAAAAGGAATCATTTACACAAGCATGAGCACGATGAAATAGCACAGAAGCAAGAACAGAGTTGTTGAGAAAGAATGGTTTCTATGTCACATGGGTGTGGATGCAGGTACGGGACACGATGCGGCAATTTTCAAAAATTAGGATCCGGAGACACAACCGTACATAGATTATATGTATTTATTTCATCATAGTTGCAAATATCGGTATCGGAGATTTCTCGCAATATTATACGTTTGGTGGTAAATCTCGGGTCATAAAAAATAAAAACATATAAAAATAACAAGCATAAGTAAGACAATATAATGTTTAGATAAGAAAATACATATATAATAAAAGCAATAAGCAAAAAATGCAAAATAAAGAAGAAAAACACATTTAAGATGTAGAAAAATAAATAAAAACAGTACTAATAATTGATAACATCACGATATTATCACGAGAATATCACGATATTATCACAAGAATATCTTGATGATCTCATGATAATATTGCGATATAATCAAATTGGTGATATTTTCAAAATATCGTGATATTTTACCTATAATATGGCGATATTCTGAAAATATCACTGATATCTGTGACAGAGATATATAAATTATATACAATAATAATATATTATCCATTAAAATTTTAATATATCTATATATATTTTATAAGCATATTTTTACCGTGTCGGACATCATGTCGGACAGCGTCAGGCGTGTCTATCATCGTGTCTACATGTCGAATGCATGGCGTGCATCATGTCAGTGTGTTGAATGTGTTGTTCGTCATGTCCTACACAAATCGCACAATGTCCTACATCCGGATCCATGTGTCATACTGACACGCAATTGTCCCCTTGAGGGCATGTCCCTTTGACATAAAATGGTTTAATTACTTAAATTTCAATAGTGGTAAACATCCTATACATTCTTCCAACCCATGAGAACCTGAAATTTTACATGATGAAAGAATAAAATAAAAAAAGAAGACACACACCTATGGGATCCAAGACCGGGATATACATATTTTTATTATGATAGATTGACATGATCAGTGAATAGAAGTCCCATCATCATATCAAATGAGAACATAACATATATAAGATTGACGTACAGAAAGGGATCAACATTTTCTTATAATGATGCTCTATCTCTTACACAGTGATGAAATACATAGAAACAAAGCAAAATTTTCCGTATTTGAATGATTTACCACATGAAGAAAAAGGCGATAAACACAAGACAAAGGAAAAACTTCATATCAGTGTGATAAGATAGAACTAACAAAGGTAAAACATAAAGAGAACAATAAGGGCATGATTGCAATGTCCTGTGTTTTTCGGATTTTCTCAAGATCCTATGATTGTAAATCACAATCACAGCACTTTCTCAAAGTTAGTGAAATGTGATAAAAATACTTGTGATTGTGATTCTTCTTGCCTTGAATCATGTGAAAGTTGGTTACAAGATTGACTTTGTGACCGACAATCACAGCTTCTACTTTCTCAGATGTAATTGTTCAGCTCCACATGTGACCAAAGCAAACATGTCCTAAGAAATTTGGAATGCTCATGTAATGAAACCTCAAGTGCAAAAGAGAGATGCCACAAAGGGGTATGAAGAGTGCACAATCACACAAATGTAAAGCCACTATACAAAGAACCCACTGAGGGCTTAAGCACAAGATCACAACACAAAACACAAAAATAAATACTATGTTTATTAAGAGAGTGCTCAAAAGCATTAAAGGGAAGAGGGTCTAATGCCTTATAGTTGTACACAGAGAGACCAAGGGGGAGCTCCCCTAGCTCTATGAAATCCCCAAAAGGTCCTTGCTAAAAAGAAAAATAAACAAAAGGAAAATTACAATGTAGTCCTTAGTGGACTATTCTAATTACATATTTAAATAAGATCAAAATACCCTTATGGGTTATGACCTATGTCACATGGGTGTGGGTGCGGGTACGGGTGTGACACGGGTGCGGAGAAATTTCAAAAATTTTGGACATGGGGACACGGCTATATACATATATAATAATAATAATAATAATAATAAGATTGTAAATTTTAAAGCAATAAGTTGACCGATCAAAGTTGACAAAATATATATACAACAATAATAACAATAAATAAATAAATATATATATATATATAACAATCATAAATGGACAAAATGTAAAACCTAAAAAAAAAAGTTGTTGGACCTGGGTCAGATCCAGATTTGGACCTGACCCGGATCCAAAAGGAGAGGTGGTCGGGCAAAGCCTCACCGCCTCCCTCAGGTCTTCTATAGACAACGAGGCAGGGGGGTTTCAAATACGACCCCCCCCTGCCTCATCGTCTCTCTCGGCACCGCCCCCCAATGCTCCCCCTCTCACTTTCCCCTCTCACTCTCTCTCCTCGTCGCTTTCCTCGACCCGCCGTCGTCAGCAAGCATAACCACCAGCGACAGCACCGCCGGAGCCCACCCTCGCCGGTGATAGTCTCCCCTTCTCATTGTTCCTTCCCTCTCCTTGCTGTGACCTCTCGGCTCATCGAAGGACCCTGGCGCCGACAGCCTACTCGAGCCTCCCCTCTGCGACCTCGCTGGCGACGCTCGCACGCCGGCGACCCCCCTCCAGGTATGCGGCGCTTCTTCTCCCTTCTTTTTTCTTTCCTTTTGCTAGCAGGGAGTCGCTCCCTGTGTCGACGCGATTTTCCGACAAGGGCGGAGCCCTGCCTCTTGTTTTCCCGGTAGGAGGCGAGCCCTCCTGCATTCTTTTTGTCTTCCAGCAGGGGGCTTCGCCCCCCTGCCCTCTTGTGTTTGTCGACAGGGGCGAGGCTCCCCCTGCTTTTGTTATTTCCGACAGGGGGCTTCGCCCCTCTGCCTTGTATTTTTCGGCAAGGGGCGAGGCCCCTGCCTTCCTGTGTTTTCTTGGCAGGGGGCTTCGCCCCCCTACCTTGTGTTTTTCGGCAGGAGGCGAGGCCCCTGCCTTCCTGTGTTTATCGGCAGGGGGCTTCGCCCCTCTGCCTTGTGTTTTTCGGCAGGGGGCGAGGCCCCTGCCCTGTGTTTCCCGGCATGGGGGGAAGCTCCCCTTGCTCTCATGTGTTTTGCCGGCAGGGGGCGAGGCTCCCCCTGCCTCCTTTGGTTTCACAACAGGGGGTGAAGCTCCCCCTGCTCTCATGTGTTTTGCCGGCAGGGGGCGAGCCTCCCCCTACCTCCTTTGGTTTCACAACAGGGGGTGAAGCCTCCCCTGCCTTCTCCCTGATTCCGGGCAGGGGGCGAAGCCCCCCTGCATCTCATTTGTTTTATGGCAGGGGGTTTCGTCCCCCTGCCTTTCTAGTTTTCAGCAAGGGGGGGGGGGGGGGGGGGTGCACCCCCTATCCCGTTTCCTGTTGAGGCAGGGAGCCTCTACTCCCTCTCCTGCCTTTTCTGTTCTGGTAGGCAGGGAGCATGAGCTCCCTGCCTCTGTGGCTTTTTGTCGGCAAGAGTGAGGCCCCTGCCTCCTGCACCCTTGCAGGCAGGGTGCAGTGCCCCTGCCCTTGCCTTTGCATCTCTGATGTCTGGGAGCAAGGCTCCCTGCCTCTGCCACCGTTTGTCGCCCGCATCCTGTTGCCTTGTGGCCTCCCTGTTTCTCACTGACAACAGGAGCAGCCCCTGCTTCTTGCGCTTATAGCAGGTGCGCAAGGGCACGATGCCCCTGCCTCTGCTTCCCTTACGTCAGGATGGCGACAATGCCCCTGACCTTCTATTTTTGTGTTAGCTTGCTAAGATCGTCACTTTTGCAGCTCGTGTGATGGATCGCACTTCGCGACCCGAGCCGTCCATCGCTTACACCCGCAGACCCCTGCAAGCTTGCAACTCTCAAAGGTAGGGGAAGATTGCACGAAAGACTTGGACAATTGAATTAAGTTCAATTAACTAAAAAGGACCTTTAAATAAATATTTATATATAAATATATATATATATATTTATACGAGTGCGCATTTAACTCAAGGAGGCGGTTTCGCGATCCTTGTTCTTTACTTTGCCGTCGCGCATCGCGCAAAGGTTTTGCGTTGCACTCCTGTTTACAGTCTTTACTTTGTCGTCGCGCATCGCGTAAAGATTTTGTGTTGCACTCCTGCTTACAATCTTTACTTTGTCGTCGCGCATTGCGCAAAGGTTTTGTGTTGCACTCCTGCTTACAGTCTTTACTTTGCCGTCGCGCATTGCGTAAAGGTTTTGTGTTGCACTCTTGCTTACAGTCTTTACTTTGCCGTCGTGCTTTGCACTCAGGCTCATGCTTTTGCATATGTATTGTTACTGCCTTGCTATTGCAGATGACGCTCAGGTTCTCGCTCATTGCATACGCTTTTGAGACATCCTCGTGGAGGATGTAAGAGACATCTACCACTCTCTCTCTAGCGACAAGAGTTCAGTCGGGAGCGAGCAATACATCTTCGTCTAAAGAGGGGGATACCTCGCAAGGATCTTGGCTCTTAGTGTACGTAGTCCTGCAGAGTCGACTTGAGATTTTAGAGAGTTGTGCAAAAGCATCAAAGACTGCCCAAATCAAAGCATTTGGAAGGAGGTGATTGGCTGGTTCTGTTGAGAAACTCGTATACCGTCTATCGAGGCTGGTATCGAGTCATGTGAGGCATGTAGATACCCTGATAGCGGATGAGATTCGAGATAATCACATGCCAAATGTTGGCACAAGCTGTTGGTTGTTTAAAAAGACAAAGAATGTCAAAGTATAGTTTGAGAAGCATTACATCTTTGTGAAACACTTCTGATGAGGCTCTTATTGAGGAGTTATACCCCTTTCATCCTAGAGTACTTGTAGTCGTGCACTACATGGTAGTACTGCAATGATCGGATGAGATGGTCGTACGACCTCGAACAATGCTAAATGCACAATGCTATAATCACATAAAATAGCCTCATATTCGCCTTCACAGGCAAGATGCTCGAGTGGTTTAAAGACCACAACATAGAATGGGTCGTTAGTTAAGCAACCCCTAACGCACCCATTCGCTTCTTATTGTCTCTAAAAATGTCCGCTTGAAATCTTCCCATGGAATAGTATCCACTCCGGCAAAGTGGATGGTTCGGGTGGTGTCCCACCACTTCTGTGCATCTTCCGTCAAGCGGTAAGTGCCGAAGTCCGTTTGCTTATCATCGGGAACAGACAGAACCCGAAAAGCTCGTTCTGTCTCTGCAATCCAACTCTCGGCTAGTTCAGGATCAGCCTTGCCTGAGAAGGTACGCGGGTTCAACTTCAAGAACTTCTCATACGTGATTGTGCTCGTGTTATGTCTTTCACTTATGGTTGCGGCTAACTCTGCCTGGTGGCGCATTTGGGTGTCCATGGTTTGAGCTAGATTACTAAGAGTTTCCATCACGAAACCCCTTTGGTCCTGTCATTCGTTCGCCGTGCTCGAACTAGCTTGGGATCGACGATACATCTAATAACAATTTCAATACACACAGTTTTACTATCTTTGAATTGTAGTGTTCCTAAAATCATTACATGTATATATCTATACTTATACAGAAAAACAATGCAATTATCATGCCTAATAAAGTAAAAATGATAAAAATATACTCACAGAGCGATCTCAGGATGTGGCATGACCGTGATCTTTGATTTATTGTTCTCAGGCTCTGATACCATAACTGTAACGCTCCGAAATTTTAACCCAAATTTTTTAGGATTTTTTTTTTATATATATAGCGGAACAACTAATATTTCCAGGGTTAAGCATTTCAGAACGATACAAGAAGGTAAAAGCAAACCACACCATTTATTTTTTTTTTTTTTCAATAATAATAGAATCCAACATCAAAGTTTTCACATTATGAGTCTCAACATAAAAATTTCAATCCGAAAGAAAGTAGGACCGCCAGGGAACAAGTAGATCAAGTCTTGGTCAGCGTCGCATCCCGCATTGCTCATAGAACTACTCTGTGCCTGAAAATGATAAAAGTTATAGGAATTAGACTACCACGTCTAAGTAGGAAAACTGTAATTATTCTTGCAAGTAGATCATGTGTCAGGTATGTGATGTGGGTGTCGTGTTTGATTTTCAGTCTATACATAAACACATAAAGAAGTTGATGCAACAACAATAACAAACATATATCTAAGTAAAGGGGTAGATTATGCGAAAGTTATAATTAAGCACGTAAAGCATTTTATGCAACTACAACAATTAAGCAAGGTATTAAGCAATTAAAGCATATTCTGTAACAGAACTAACATTAACATGCATAACATCTATATAACATCCACAATATGAATTCAATTAACTCATATCTGCACAGTTTAGGATGTCGTTTCATCATAAGCACCGAATATAAAGCATGCTGAAAGAATATGCTAATAGTTCCAATACCCGTATCGGGTATTCAACCCATATTGCCCATTGGGCTGGGTTTCCCAAATGACACCAGTTGTAATTCCGTCAATCCGCTTTATGTTATATTTTCTTTGGTAATATGTAGAGTCCTTTTTAAGATGCTTGAGCATGGTACATATACACAAATAGCTAATGAAGTACCACAGAAAATAACCCTCCCAAGCTATCTAGGGTCTACAGTTCTGAACCCAACCTATGCAAGAAATAAGTCTGTACGTTTTCCTCCAACAGGTGCAAGGAGTTTTAGACTGATTAAGGACACAGTCCAGCTACAGTAGTTGGGCCTGTTAGTCATCACAATTCCGCATGCAAATTTGCCATAATTAGAAAGTTGGGATACAGCAAAACAGTGTATTGGCAACCATTACAAGTAATCTTTTCAAAATAATATTCTACTCAGTTAAGGCTACTCTTCATATGCTACAGCCTATTAAACAACATATTGCAAGTTGCAACCTAATATAAGTTAACCAAAGTTATGTATACAGGTCCTAGGCATGCCTCACATCAACCTTTCATATAATACTTAAAGAAAGTTGCACAAAAACAATTCATGAAATCTTTAAAAATATATACAGAACTAATTCATGAGCTTCCAAGCATTTTGCCTTCAAATATCAGATCTTGATGAAGTCGAAAATACAATCCTTTAGTTGATAACAGAGTGCACGAAAAACCAAACCGCACTTAATTCAATTACTAGAAATAGTCCCGTATTTAAGTGTGTGAGTGATATGTGACCTGGTTACATACTAATCTACGTGTTTAAGAATCAGTATACTATATTATGTATTTATACCACAGGTTATTTGCAAGATAGAACCCTTAATGGTGGTACAAACAATATCCTTAATAGTAACCTGTGAAACCTTACCTTAAACTTTAAACATAACATGTTAATATAAGGGATAAGCAAAACCAGAATCATCTCAAAAGGGCAAGTCAGCGAAGTCACTTAACTGTCAAATGGTATAAAAACAGATTTGGGAACAGACTACCTATAATACTTTTAGTCACATCAGCATACAGTATCAACTTACCAAATCCTAAATGTTAACAGGCATACCACTCATTAATATCCGGATAGATTAACCGTTAACTAGACAAAACAAAAAGGTTTTAACACTATCAATTTAACATGAAATCAAACTCAAAAGTTAACAGAAATTCATATACTCGATAACTACACAATCGTCATATTTGTTTGGGTACCAGCAGTGTACCCAACCATGACCCATACTGCAGGAAATCGCAAGCTACCCCTTGAAAACAAAGAACATGTACAGCTATTTAGAGATTCGAGAATCCCCTAACAGGACTCAGCAAAAATTTTTATCCCATTCGAAGTCCCCTCATTTTATTACACGAACCCCCCTCTCAAATCAGCCGATTTGGGTTTTAGACAACCCACACCCTACCAAGCTCATGATTAACCTGAAAAAAATTCACATAAACCCTACCATTTTCCGGCGAGGGTGTTGCGGCATCCACGAGAGGGGTCGGTCGGCCTAGACAGCACCACCACCGGAGAGGTCGGCTTCTCCCTGCAAGGTTTCGAGCTGCAGGCCCGAGATCGGAGGGTGATTCGAGGGTTAGAGAGGTAGAAGAGAGTGAGAGAGAGAATGGGACAGCGAGAGAGGGAGAGAGAGGAAGAGAGGTTCGGGGGTTCCCCCCCTTTGTAGGAGGGTGGCCTTCCGAAAAGGAAGGAAGCCCGGCGGTTGCGGCTTCCCCCCTCCCCCATTTCCCCCACTCTCAAAATGTTAGGGTTCAAAAGAACACTAACCTGCGACTTATCGGGGGGGAGGGGGTTTTCCCTTCCTTTTATTTTTATCGGGCAACCCATATCGGGTTGCCCCCCCCCCCCCTTCTTTATCCCTCCCTGTAATAAAATTTTACAGGGAGTGGGTCGGGTCCGGGTCCGACCCCCGACCTGCGATGCTGGATCCAATTTCGATTTGGATCCGGGTTGCGTGAATAGCAGGGGATCCAGGGGTTGGATCCACTTGGGTCCAAAAGTGGGTTTGAAAATTTTTTATTATTAGTTATTTATTTATATAGTATTACTAAAATACTCAAATATGCACATATTTTTCTTTTGGAACCGCTAACGGATCCCAGGCCCAATTCACGTTAATTAACTATATATATATATATATATATATATATATATATAATTTCTTTATGCTGCATAAAATTTGCGGTTATTACATCCTTTCCTCCTAAAAAGAATTTCGTCCTCGAAATTTACCTGTAGGTGCTTACTCGAACAGCTTGGGGTATTTTTCTCGCATGTTAGCCTGCGGTTCCCACGTGCTTTCATCGATGCCGTGGTGTTGCCATCTCACCTTGACGAGAGGAATGGTCTTTGATCTCAAGACTCGCTCGCTTCATTCCAATATCTCCACTGGTTTTTCGTCCATTGTTAGGTCTTTCCTTATATCTACGTCCTCATATTGGATGACATGTGACGGATCTTGAAGATATTTTCTTAACATAGATACATGGAATACGTTATGTATCTGAGCATACTGGGGAGGTAGGGCTATACGATAGGTCGTTTCTCTAATCCGTTCCAAAATCTCAAAAGGTCCGACATATCTGGGACTTAATTTCCCTTTCTTACCAAAACGAAACACACTTTTGGTGGGTGATACCTTCACAAAGACCCGATCCCCCACATCAAAAGTGAGCTCCCTACGCCTCTGATCTGCATAACTCTTTTGTCGACTCTGGGCTGTAAGCAGTCTATCTCTTATCATCTTGATCTGTTGGGTATAATGTTGTAACACGATTGGTGATTCTACCGATCGTTCACCAATTTCATCCCAATACACAGGTGATCTACATGGTCTTCTGTACAGAGCTTCGAAAGGAGTCATGCCGATACTCGCATGATAACTATTATTGTAAGCATATTCGGCTAAAACAACATGTTTGTCTCACTCACCTTTCCAATCCAGCATACATGCTCGCAGCATATCTTCTAGTGTCTGGATAGTCCTCTCTGATTGTCCATCAGTCTGGGGATGAAAAGCGGTACTCAGCTTCAGTTTTGTACCCAAGGCTTGTTGCAACTGACCCCAAAACTGAGAAGTAAATCGAGGATCTCGATCTGATATAATAGAGATTGGTACTCCATGCAGTCTAACAATCTCCCTGATGTATAAGTCTGCTAAGCTCTCGAGGGATTGATTTATTCGTATGGGTAGAAAGTGAACCGATTTGGTCAGTCGATCCACTATTACTCATATACGTCATGTTGTTTTCGTGTTTTGGGCAAACCCACCACGAAGTCCATGGTGATTTCTTCCCATTTCCACTGTGGAATCTCCATTTGCTGCATCATTCCACCAGGCTTCTGATGTTCCACCTTGACTTGCTGACAAGTCAAACACTTCGAGACATAACTTGCGACCTCACGCTTCATTCCATTCCACCAATACCCTCATTGTAAATCTTTAAACATTTTGGTGCCCCCTGGGTGTATGGTGTACTTGGACCTGTGTGCTTCACCCAATAGTTCTTCTTTCAACTTGGGATCACTAGGAACCCAAAGTCGCTTTAGCATCCAGATACTGCCATCTTCTTTGAGTGAGAAGTGTGAATTTTCTTGTTGGGCTAGTGACTTCAGTTTCTCATACTGGGGATCCTTTTTCTGACCTTTAATAATCCTTGTAAGGATCTCCGGATGGGCAGATAAATTAGATAAATTGATACTTCCCACGACATCTGCAAATGGTTTCCAATCGATGAATTCCTCCACCAAATTCCACCCTTTTGTCAATAGACTGGACAAACTGCAACCAGCTTTGCGGCTGAGAGAGTCAGCTACCACATTTGCCTTTCCAGGGTGATAAGCAATGGTAAAGTCGTAATCCTTTATAAACTCCAACCATCGTCGTTGTCGCATATTCAACTCTTTCTGGGAAAACAGATACTTGAGACTTTTGTGATCAGTAAATACCTCGAATTGTTCCCCATACAGGTAATGTCGCCATATTTTCAAAGCGAACACCACGGCTGCCAATTCGAGATCATGAGTTGGATAGTTTCGTTCATGAATCTTTAATTGGCGAGAGGCATATGCTATCACCTTACCATTTTGCATTAAAACACATCCCAACCCAGTACCTGATGCGTCTGAGTAGACCACAAAACCACCATGACCTGAAGGTAAAGCCAACACTGGTGCGGTGGTAAGCTTCTTCTTTAAGATTTGGAAACTCTCCTCGCACTTATACGTCCATTCGAACTTAATTCCTTTCCTCAGGAGCTTGGTCATGGGCATAGCAATCCGTGAAAAGTCCTGAATGAATCTTCTATAATAGACTGCTAATCCTAGAAAACTCCTGATATAACTGATATTCTTCGGTTGACCCCAATTTAATACAGCTTCAACTTTAGCCGGGTCCACAGCGACTCCATCTCGCGATATGACATGACCCAAGAACATGACCTTCTCGAGCCAGAATTCGCACTTGGAGAATTTGGCGAACTTCAAGTTTTTATAATGGTGTGACCTTCGACTCACAGGAGAATACATTTACTAGGAATGCTCGGCACCCCTGTCGCATATACTTCTGAACCTTTAATATCGATACAATTCGGCCCTTCACTGTAGGTCTAGAGAGCCGAAACTCAACCTTTGGCAATCCTGGTCGGGACAAAACCACTTTCCCTTGGCGACAGAGAACATTGGCATAATGTTCATATAACCAATCCATCCCCAATATGACATCATATTCAGTCATATCGAGCAAGATTAGGTCAGTAGGTAAGCTATGCTCTTCAAGTACAATTATGACATCAGGGATGTAGTTTACACATATCGAATTATATCCTATCGTATTGTACACATATAATTCATGTTTCAGAGATTCAGTATGTGCACCAAGTAATTTTGCACTCTATAGATATGAACGAATGTGTAGCACCACAGTCAAATAGAACAAGTGCAGCACAGCCATTGACAAATACCGTACCTTGTACCGGATTTCCTTTCTCCAACTCCTCCACAATGGTGGCATATACTCGTCCAGGCACCCTCTTCTGTGCATTTTGCTGTGGTGCTTGCTGCGGCTGAAATGGTTGATGCTGCTGCCCTCCTCCGGCGTTCCGCTTCTGCATATCCGCCATTTTCTTGTGGCACTGACGGGCATAATGACCCATCTTACCACAGTAGAGACATGCACCGGTGTCACTGGGGCAAGGTTGTCCGTAGTGGAACCGGTTGCACTTCTGGCACACCCGATTTTGTCCTTGCTGCTGCGGAGGACGATTTCCACCATTGTACATCTGCTTCTTGTAAAGTGGCTGGTACTTCTTGCCAGCGTGGTGTTGCGGCGGACCGGCTCCCCGCTTTCCCGGTGTGTCCTTTTGACCCTTCCTTGACCGCTCCCATTCTTCGTTCAGCATAGTAGCCACTTCAATGGCTTGTGCGAAGGTGGACGGCAAATTAATCATCACTCGTGGTCGTAATCCGTCCTTGAGTCCGCGGACATACCTAGTTGCTCTGGCTTTATCATTCGCGAACAAATTTGGGCAATAACGCTCCAAGGTCCGAAATTTGGTAGTATATTCTACCAAGTTCATATTTCCTTGAGTAAGCTCCAAGAACTCCTGATGCTTCTGATCACGAGCGTACTGGGGGAAATATGTCTCTAAAAATGTCCGCTTGAAATCTTCCCATTGAATAGTATCCACTCCGGCAAAGTGGATGGTTCGGGTGGTGTCCCACCACTTCTGTGCATCTTCCGTCAAGCGGTAAGTGCCGAAGTCCGTTTGCTTATCATCGGGAACAGACAGAACCCGAAAAGCTCGTTCTGTCTCTGCAATCCAACTCTCGGCTAGTTCAGGATCAGCCTTGCCTGAGAAGGTACGCGGGTTCAACTTCAAGAACTTCTCATACGTGATTGTGCTCGTGTTATGTCTTTCACTTATGGTTGCGGCTAACTCCGCCTGGTGGCGCATTTGGGTGTCCATGGTTTGAGCCAGATTACCGAGAGTTTTCATCACGAAACCCCTTTGGTCCTGTCATTCGTTCGCCGTGCTCGAACTAGCTTGGGATCGACGATACATCTAATAACAATTTCAATACACACAGTTTTACTATCTTTGAATTGTAGTGTTCCTAAAATCATTACATGTATATATCTATACTTATACAGAAAAACAATGCAATTATCATGCCTAATAAAGTAAAAATGATAAAAATATACTCACAGAGCGATCTCAGGATGTGGCATGACCGTGATCTTTGATTTATTGTTCTCAGGCTCTGATACCATAACTGTAACGCTCCGAAATTTTAACCCAAATTTTTTAGGATTTTTTTTTTATATATATAGCGGAACAACTAATATTTCCAGGGTTAAGCATTTCAGAACGATACAAGAAGGTAAAAGCAAACCACACCATTTATTTTTTTTTTTTTTCAATAATAATAGAATCCAACATCAAAGTTTTCACATTATGAGTCTCAACATAAAAATTTCAATCCGAAAGAAAGTAGGACCGCCAGGGAACAAGTAGATCAAGTCTTGGTCAGCGTCGCATCCCGCATTGCTCATAGAACTACTCTGTGCCTGAAAATGATAAAAGTTATAGGAATTAGACTACCACGTCTAAGTAGGAAAACTGTAATTATTCTTGCAAGTAGATCATGTGTCAGGTATGTGATGTGGGTGTCGTGTTTGATTTTCAGTCTATACATAAACACATAAAGAAGTTGATGCAACAACAATAACAAACATATATCTAAGTAAAGGGGTAGATTATGCGAAAGTTATAATTAAGCACGTAAAGCATTTTATGCAACTACAACAATTAAGCAAGGTATTAAGCAATTAAAGCATATTCTGTAACAGAACTAACATTAACATGCATAACATCTATATAACATCCACAATATGAATTCAATTAACTCATATCTGCACAGTTTAGGATGTCGTTTCATCATAAGCACCGAATATAAAGCATGCTGAAAGAATATGCTAATAGTTCCAATACCCGTATCGGGTATTCAACCCATATTGCCCATTGGGCTGGGTTTCCCAAATGACACCAGTTGTAATTCCGTCAATCCGCTTTATGTTATATTTTCTTTGGTAATATGTAGAGTCCTTTTTAAGATGCTTGAGCATGGTACATATACACAAATAGCTAATGAAGTACCACAGAAAATAACCCTCCCAAGCTATCTAGGGTCTACAGTTCTGAACCCAACCTATGCAAGAAATAAGTTTGTACGTTTTCCTCCAACAGGTGCAAGGAGTTTTAGACTGATTAAGGACACAGTCCAGCTACAGTAGTTGGGCCTGTTAGTCATCACAATTCCGCATGCAAATTTGCCATAATTAGAAAGTTGGGATACAGCAAAACAGTGTATTGGCAACCATTACAAGTAATCTTTTCAAAATAATATTCTACTCAGTTAAGGCTACTCTTCATATGCTACAGCCTATTAAACAACATATTGCAAGTTGCAACCTAATATAAGTTAACCAAAGTTATGTATACAGGTCCTAGGCATGCCTCACATCAACCTTTCATATAATACTTAAAGAAAGTTGCACAAAAACAATTCATGAAATCTTTAAAAATATGTACAGAGCTAATTCATGAGCTTCCAAGCATTTTGCCTTCAAATATCAGATCTTGATGAAGTCGAAAATACAATCCTTTAGTTGATAACAGAGTGCACGAAAAACCAAACCGCACTTAATTCAATTACTAGAAATAGTACCGTATTTAAGTGTGTGAGTGATATGTGACCTGGTTACATACTAATCTACGTGTTTAAGAATCAGTATACTATATTATGTATTTATACCACAGGTTATTTGCAAGATAGAACCCTTAATGGTGGTACAAACAATATCCTTAATAGTAACCTGTGAAACCTTACCTTAAACTTTAAACATAACATGTTAATATAAGGGATAAGCAAAACCAGAATCATCTCAAAAGGGCAAGTCAGCGAAGTCACTTAACTGTCAAATGGAATAAAAACAGATTTGGGAACAGACTACCTATAATACTTTTAGTCACATCAGCATACAGTATCAACTTACCAAATCCTAAATGTTAACAGGCATACCACTCATTAATATCCGGATAGATTAACAGTTAACTAGACAAAACAAAAAGGTTTTAACACTATCAATTTAACATGAAATCAAACTCAAAAGTTAACAGAAATTCATATACTCGACAACTACACAATCGTCATATTTGTTTGGGTACCAGCAGTGTACCCAACCATGACCCATACTGCAGGAAATCGCAAGCTACCCCTTGAAAACAAAGAACATGTACAGCTATTTAGAGATTCGAGAATCCCCTAACAGGACTCAGCAAAAAATTTTATCCCATTCGAAGTCCCCTCATTTTATTACACGAACCCCCCTCTCAAATCAGCCGATTTGGGTTTTAGACAACCCACACCCTACCAAGCTCATGATTAACCTGAAAAAAATTCACAGAAACCCTACCATTTTCCGGCGAGGGTGTTGCGGCATCCACGAGAGGGGTCGGTCGGCCTAGACAGCACCACCACCGGAGAGGTCGGCTTCTCCCTGCAAGGTTTCGAGCTGCAGGCCCGAGATCGGAGGGTGATTCGAGGGTTAGAGAGGTAGAAGAGAGTGAGAGAGAGAATGGGACAGCGAGAGAGGGAGAGAGAGAGAGGTTCGGGGGTTCCCCCCCTTTATAGGAGGATGGCCTTCCGAAAAGGAAGGAAGCCCGGCGGTTGCGGCTTCCCCCTTCCCCCATTCCCCCCACTCTCAAAATGTTAGGGTTCAAAAGAACCCTAACCTGCGACTTATCGGGGGGGAGGGGGTTTTCCCTTCCTTTTATTTTTATCGGGTTGCCCCCCCCCCTTCTTTATCCCTCCCTGTAATAAAATTTTACAGGGAGTGGGTCGGGTCCGGGTCCGACCCCCGACCTGCGATGCTGGATCCAATTTCAATTTGGATCCGGGTCGCGTGAATAGCAGGGGATCCAGGGGTTGGATCCACTTGGGTCCAAAAGTGGGTTTGAAAATTTTTTATTATTAGTTATTTATTTATATAGTATTACTAAAATACTCAAATATGCACATATTTTTCTTTTGGATCCGCTAACGGATCCCAGGCCCTATTCACGTTAATTAACTAAATATATATGTATATATATAATTTCTTTATGCTGCATAAAATTTGCGGTTATTACAGTCGGATAGAGTTAGTTACTCTTCGCCTATAGAATCAGTTGGATTGTCATATTTGTGTGTTCTCATGTGTCGTGTACGCATGCTTTGAGGTCCTATTTCAGTTGCAATGGTCCTTGTGACAATAACACGGTGCATAGTATTATATGTTTCTGTGTGATGTGATTGATATGCCACGTGATAAGAAATGTTGGAAGTATGCGATAATATGTTCATGGTTCATGGAACCTTATTGGAGGAATGGATGATCTTGTGTTTTGTTTTACCATGTGAAGTGATACGATGCATATTGCTGATATACATGCTTGTGCCCATATTGTGGCTACTGACCTCAAGAGCGGTCAATTGTTCGGAGCAGTTGATTGTATTGATGCATGTATCACTGAGTGTGGTATCTGTTGAGGACCTGATCTCCGAAGGATTATCTGCGAGGGCATGTATGATCAAGACCAGGTAATCGGCTAGAGTGGTAGATTCTCTGTAAGGATGTACACTGTCCACGAACGGGTAGCCGCAAAGACGGTGAACTCTTGTGAGGAAGTGTATGGTCCAAGACCAGGTATACCATCTAGGGCGGAATTCCTTATGAGGTTATACATTTCCCAGACCCGGTGATTCGGCGTTGATCTTGTTGATTATAATAGTGGCTATCGACCCTGAGAACGGTCATTTGTGTTGATGCGTGTATCACAATGATTTTCATTGGATATGACATTTGTTGGGGACCGGGTTCCCAAAGGATTGTCTGTGAGGATGTACATTGTCCAAGAGCGGGTAGTCGCAAAGACGGTGAACTCCTGTGAGGAAGTGTATGGTCCAAGACCAGGTATACCATCTAGGGCGGTAATTCCTTGTGAGGTTGTATATTTCCAAGTTTTGGTAACCGGCTAGAGTGGTAGATTCTCTGTGAGGATGTACACTGTCCACGAACGGGTAGCTGCAAAGACGGTGAACTCCTGTGAAAGTGTATGGTCTAAGACTAGGTATACCATCTAGGGCGGTAATTCCTTGTGAGGTTGTACATTTCTAAGTTTTGGTAACCGGCTAGAGTGGTAGATTCTCTTTAAGGATGTACACTGTCCACGAACGGGTAGCCGCAAAGATGGTGAACTCCTGTGAGGAAGTGTATGGTCCAAGACCAGGTATACCATCTAGGGCGGTGATCAAGACCTAGTAATCCGGCTAGAGCGGTAGAATCTCTGTGAGGAAGTACACTGTCCAAGAGCGGGTAGCCGCAAAGACGGTGAACTCTTGTGAGGAAGTGTGTCATCCAAGACCAGGTATACCCTCTAGAGCGGTATTTCCTTGTGAGGTCGTATATTTTATGGACCGAGCGATCCGACGTGAAACTTGTGTTTTTGCTTACCATAAAAAGTTATGGTGAGCTGTGATAATCTTCTGAGATTGTTTGAGATAGCCACTTATGAATCTATAGTTTTGGTTTTCTGCTTTAGCATGATTACATGTTAAACCCTGATGTGAGAATCAGATCTTTAGCAATTTTAGATCATGATCATGTTTTGGACCTTCTATAGAAGGGTGGGTTTTTCTGAGAAAGTATGACGCCTTAGGTGAGTCATAACCAGTGACAGGTGGCCGCGTAAGGCCTTGAGAGATGGGAATAGTTTAAGGTTGTTCAGGACAAAGAGTTTGTTAGAAATAATGAAAGCGACAAACGATGTCCTGATAATGATTAAATGTAAATACCCTGTTCTATGAACGAGAACAAGCTTGTAGCGTGGTAGTTCATAACTTACGATCAAATGAATCATCCTACTACGTTTTGACAGTTGCGCTGTTTACTTGCTTTGAACCGCTTACACGCTTGCACCGCTCACCCGCTTGCACCGCTTACCCGCTTGCACCGCTTACCTGCTTGCACTGCTTACCCTGTTGCATTGCTTAACTGTTTAACTGCAGATCTGCTTTAAACTGCTTAGCATACTGAATTAGGACGTTTTGGGTTTGTAAAGGATTTTCCTTGGGATATCCTTATTTTTTAGTTTTGGTTTTTTTAGCTAACGTGCCCAAAGTTGTCAGCTTGCCTTCTGAATTAACAAAAGAATAGTCTTTCGCTGATTCTATAAACAAACTCTGGAGGAAAGAAATTTTTTCTAGTCTCTTGCATGTTTTCTGAAAAGTTCGCAAGTTTGAAATTTTGGGGTGTTACACAAAAATAGACTAGGTCAAAGTTGACCGAGTCCAAAATTAATTTCAATAAATGGACAAAAATAGACTCGGTCATAGTTGACCGAGTCCAAAATGTGGACGGACTCGGCTCTGGTGCGTTGACCGAGTCAGACACTTCGTTGACCGTGTCTGAAGCCGCACCCATGTCGGGGTGCGTCGACCTTTTAGCCGAGTCTGTGTGACTTAGGTTATGACTAATTACAAAAGTATATATATATACATATATACATTTTAACAACTTAACGATGGAAGTAGCCATTTTTCCTCCTCAAATGAATGCAAAAAAGACAGACCACAAATGCCATCATGTCTTATAGACCATTACCAAGATTGAGATAATATACAAAATAAGATAGGGTAGACATGCAGATTGCAGGGAAAAACAAATGATACTCTAAGGGCACACATGGTCTTCCTGAGAGATATAACTCAAACATATGGTGATTATTTATTTCAATCTAATCACTCCAACCAATAACATGGCAAACGAAATATTGAATTTAAAATTTGTACTACAAGAGTGATTATGTCCCAATTAACTAAAGTAATATCCCTTTGTGATGATTTTTCATCTCAGCATACTTGTAAAATTAATGGTAACTTACATGGCCAAAAGATGATTGTGTTACCCTGTTATGCATTGATACAGACATTAGACATAGTTGCAACAACAATGAAATACAAAGGACAAGTTCACAAATTTAATTTGTTAAGTTGTTATACATATAATTACATAGGATGGTATATATTTAACTATATATGAGCATCTATGATGCCTTTTTTATAAGAAATAAATTTTAATAATAAAAGGTTACAATGCTATGTCACATGGGTGCGGGTGCGGCGCAATTTCAAAAATTTCGGACACGGGGACTCGGCTATATATATATTTAATATATATATGTATATATATAAGACTCGGTCAAAGTTATGCCCATTAAGGGACAAGTGATGAGTTGTGAAACCTGATTCAGGGTTTTCTAAATACTGTAGCCCAGATTTTTTTTTTTTAAAAAATCCAAAAAATGGACCAAAATGACCCTGGGTGCGTTGACCGCACCCATGGTTGGGTTGACCGAGTCCAAGACGCACTCGTGTGCGTGTCGATGCGGGTGCGTCAACCTTGGAGCCGACTCCGTGTGACATAGTTACAATGAGTCATTGCCAATTTTACATCAATGACGATACAAGCTTAATCCAATTCTGCTATGACAATCCAAGTTATATCCTTCCTAGACCATCTCAACCTAGCATATGTAAGAACATCCCCTTGTATATGCCCATTGATAGGTCAACCTTCATAAGAAATTTCTAAGGGTGCGTTTGATCCTGTGGGACGCTGCGGCGATCAAACGCCAGACTCCGCCACGTCTGTGGAAGGGTGAGCCACTGTTCCAACCACCCATCCACCCGACGTGTAAAGTTGAAAACAGGATGGGTGGATCATTGTAAAAAAAATGGGGGGAGGGGTCTACCCCCAACCCTCTCTCTCTCACCCTATGCAGCGGCGGAGTGGCGAGAGGCCATGGTCTCTCTCTCTCTCTCTCTGATTAGGGCTATGAGAAAAAAATTCTTTGATTAGGACTTTGATTAGGGTTTTTTTTCTTTGATTTTCTAATTACTTTGATTAGGGCTTTTCTTTGATGTGATTAGGGTTTTTTTCTTTGATTTTCTTTTATTAGGGCTTTGAATCAAATTTTTTTAATTAGGACTTTTTATAGTTAATTTGATTACGGCTTTTCTTTGATTTGATTAGGATTTTTTTCCTTGATTTTATTTGATTAGGGCTTTAAATCAAAATTCTTAAATTAGGGTTTTTTATAGTTAATTTGATTAGGGCTTTTCTTTTATTTGATTATAGTTTTTTTATTTGATTTTCTTTGATTAGAGCTTTGAATCAAATTTCTTAAATTAGTGTTTTTTATAGTTAATTTGATTAGAGATTTTCTTTGATTTGATTAGGGTTTTTCTCTTTGATTTTCTTTGATTTTCTTCGATTAGGGCTATGAATCAAACTACTTTAATTAGGGCCTATTATAGTTAACTTGATTAGGGTTTTCTTTTTATTTGATTAGGGATTTTTTCTTTGATTTTACTTTATTAGAACTATGAATCAAATTTCTTAGATTAGGGCTTTTTAAAGTTAATTTGATTAGGGCCCTTCTTTGACTTGACTATATTTTTTATTTGATTTTCTTTTATTGGGATTTGAATTAGGGCTTTTTATATTTAATTTTATGGTTTATTTTCCTTGTAGTTTAGGGTTTTTTGGTTTATTTATGACTTATTTTCTTGCATTTTAGGGTTTTAAGATTTATTTATAGTTTATTTTTTTGGTTTTTGCATTTGTATATAAAAAATATGAATTCCTTTTTTCTCTAAAATTACCCAAATTTTAACATTTTTTGGAAGTTGGATCCAATTTGAGATCCATATTCAGGGCTAAAATCCATAATTTTTTTGATAAACTTTCATAATTAGATCCAATATGACAACGATTAAAAGCATTTATATATCAAAAAAATATCAATTCTTATTTTTTTCTTAAATTACCCAAAATTTGAACATTTTTTTATATTTAGATTCAATCCGAGATCCATATTCGAGGCCAAAATCCATATTAAACATGTTAAAACACTCATATGGTGGGACAGATCGAGTCGTATGATCCAAAACGAAGTTATCAGACCCATTATCCATGTGTCCAAGTTGTTCTCACAACGTAAAAATCAAACGCCGGATACAAGGAACACAACTTCTTATCCAGTCGAAACAAACGTTGGATGTAATACAATTGTTACAATACAAACAGAACATGTGTTTTGTCTGGTAGAACATGTGTTTTGTCTGTTACGTTTTGTTGTTCCATTCAACCTTGGACAAGCAATCAAACACACCATAAGGGTGCATTCAAATCACCGATGTACGTGGACAGGACAGCGTGGGACACCCACACGCACCCACAGGTAGGATAGGACGCATTGTCCTGCCATGTCCATGTGCCCCAAAAAACAAATTTTTTTGGGGGTGCGTCCATGCGACATATGCCGGAAGCACCAATGATTGCATCTATGCATCCCTCGTTTGCATGGGTGCACGAACGCACGTGGGGCCCAGACTCGGTGCGTCCCATAGACAGGCATGGACGGAGATTCAAACGCACCCTAAATGTTCTATTTTTTCTCTCCAACCTCGTGAACTACCAAGCCAATAACAGCCACTAGTTTCAAATGAGTTACCAAAACTCAAAAGCACTAAAGAGAAGTCAATTCAACATCACAAGAAAACAATGAAAGGAATCATGGATATGGTATTGGCAAAGTGCAAAAGTACTTGTCCAACTAGGTTTGGGAAGTGTCATGCGGTGTCTAGTGCTTTCATCACCAATGTCATGTCAAAAATGATAAACAAGGCTAAGTATCTGTGGAGATACCCGGCCAATTGATGGTTAAAGTCAATAGATCAAAGCAAAAGGCTAAGACATTACAGCTTATGAAGTATTTTCTTAAACATTTCACAAGTAGGAGAAAAACTAAAAAACGCCAATGTACAATTAGAAAAAGGAAACCAAAATCACATGACAAAGCAAACTGCAACAGTCTGCTGGAAAATACTCTCCTGAATGGCATGTTGAGACTGTTATTCCAGAACCAAATACATATACCAATCATGTTGCCACTTGAAACTTCATAAATGCATGCATGCTTTATGGCATACCGTATTTTTTATTTTTTCTGCTTCCTCCATGATGCTGCTGAAATTCAAGCCAGTCCAGTCCTGCAAAGAAGATTCAGAATCACAAAACAATTTTTCATACAGATCTCAAAAGCCTAATACTTGAAGAAGTAGACCAATGTCATGGCTGTCATGCAGACATACAAATAGTCAATAAATAATCATTATGTAAACAAGATAAATTAGCATAAATATTTAACTACAATAGAGCCAAAAATACCATGCATGCCTGCAAGCACACAAACATACATATCTAAAACATATTAAAGTTGATGCATGGTAGTTTGTCCCTTCCAGGTGATCCGTAAAGAAAGAAATGGTAAGAATGTAAATTAGAAATTGAGACACATATAATCCAAGGATTTCATCTACTTTTTAAGAAAACATGAGTTGGATGATTCTTTATATATTTTAATACTAATTTTTAAGGAACAAAAAGAAAAATGACTTTGATAAACATTTGACAACTAAATTCAACACAAGGTAAAACAATAATTTTCACATTTAAAGTTCAAACATAATCACCTTCCTTCTTTGATCTGGACCCTCCATTAGGAGGATTGCTTTGGTACATGAATGTGTTAAGATTAATGTACCCTTTGTATATATGTAATATATATACGCACATATATATATATACATATATTTAAAGATAAGATTCAAAACGAGGAGATACGTAAGAAGGTAGGCGTTGCATCCATTGAAAATAAGATGAGAGAAAATCGTTTACGGTGGTTTGGACATATTCGGCGAAGGCCTAATGATGCTCCAGTTAGAAGGATGGACAAATGGAAAAATATATTAGTCAAAAGAGGTCGAGGTAGGCCTAAGAAGACTTGGATGGAGATGATAGGAAAGGATATGAATGCTTTGAACCTCACCGAGGACATGACATTGGATAGAAATGATTGGAGGAGAAGGATTCATGTGGAGGACCCAAAATGATTTTCTTTTTTGGTTCATATCGCCGACCCCAATTGTTTTGGGATGAAGGCGTAGTTGTTGTTGTTGTTGTATATTTAAATATATATAAAATATATGATATATAATATATATATATATATATGTTACATGGGTGCGGGTGCGAGGATGCGACACTTCCAAAAAACCTGGGTGCAGGGGTGCGGCAAAAATATATAAATATATATATATATAGTCCAAAAGTTGGACATAAATGACTTTGGGTGCGTTGACTGCACCTAGGGTCAGGTTGACCGCATCGGGTGCGGGTGCGACATGGGTGCGGCACCTAGTTGGATAATCCCTGTGACATATAGGGCAAAAAACAATTTTCTTGGCAATTTTTTTTTTAAGTTTGAAAAGTGGACCAAAATGACCCTGGGTGCGATCAACACACCCAGGGTCGGGTTGACCGCACCCGCGTCGCGTCGACGCGGGTGCGGCACCCTGCTAGCCGAATCCCTGTGATATATATATATATTAAGTCCACTAAAGTTGACTTACTTCTAGTTGTTGGCAACTAAGCCCAACGGCTAGCATGTCTATCCGTTGGACAAGATCTAACGGCTAGAGAGGACTCTCTCTATCCTCTCTTTCCTCTATAAATTGGGACGGGTGTGTGCTTTGTAAGGTAAGAGCTATGTCACATGGACTTTTTTAATAGGGCACCGCACCCGCGTCGCACCCAGGCGGGTGCGACACTTGGACATAACTTCCTTTGTGTTAGGTGAAGTCAACCACATAGAGGTCAATTTCTATTCAAAAGTAGATTCAGTTAACACTAATCAAGTCCATTTTTATCTATAGTATATATATATAAATACATAAATGGACACAAATACACATAGTGTTAACTTAAAACTGTTAAAATATATATATATATATATATATATATCCTCCCCACACCCCTGCACCCAAGTTTTTTTAAAGTGCCGCACCCGCACCTATGTGACATAGGGCAAGAGAGTGATGGGTAGTATTAGGTATTTTTTTGTGTTTTGAGAGTTATGTAGTGAGAAATTTATGTAATTTCTTTTTATATTTTATTTTTATTTTTTATTAATGAAAATAATCATTCATATTCAATATGCTTCACATGTGTTGTTATAGTCTTGTCCAAATGCATTATGTTTCAACTCTTAGAGCTCTTTTTGGAGTGCATGGGGATCAGCACTGTAACGCCCCAAAATTTTGAACTTTATAATTTCCTTGAAATATTTGAAAATTCCTTTTCTTTACAGAGTTTATTTTTAAAATCAGTAGAAACGATTTCTTTAAAAGAAAAAGGACAAGTTTGACAACCTTGGGCACGTTAGCGAGAGAACAAAGATTTACCATAGACGATCTGCAATAATACTTAGGAAACCATTTCTTCTATTTAAAGAGAGTGTCAGGTTTGTACAAAATTTGGATTTCCTCTAGGGAAAACCGTACCAAAAACCAAAATGTCCAAAAGAAGAACTACGAGCAGAAACAGTGGATCCTTAAATCATCTCGCAGTCGCGTCATCGCCTGATGCACCTATTCGTCACCTGTACCCATGAAATGGGTTAGTTTTGCGAAAAACTAGTAGGTGAGCACAAAAACAGAAAGAACTAAATTAAGCATAAATAATTTAAGCAACAGGTAGTAACGAACAAACTAAGTAAATAAACTGGAAAAAACAAACTAAGTCCAACAAACTGAAAAGGTGAGCATGCTCAAATTAGTTATTACTTGTTAACCGGCCATGCAGGTACATACATGGCACGTGAGTCGAAACAGCCGAGACCAAGCCGAGTGTTCATTATGTTAAGTATTTTAAGATACCTCGGTTGGCTGACTGAATCCTATTCCTATGGAGACGACCGATGGTCGAGAGAGTAAGTCCCCAAGGCCTGATAGGGATGCATCCAAACTTCTGCAGAAGTGTTAGGCTAACTTATGTAGCCCCTATCCCCCCTAACCTTCGATGACTGGGGAAGATGGGTCTTTTGCCCGAAAAAGCCATAAATGGTCTGTCCAGCGGAGTTAGTACCCTTCGTCCTCTCTCTTGACGAAGCCAGGTTGAATTGAGCGCGACGGGGTTTCTTAGCCGTTGCCTCATTCTTCATGCTCTGGTCCATTAGACCAAAACGAGCATCTTGCCTATGAAGGTGATCTCATTCTTTTTATATGTGTTTTCATCAACGTGCACAAAGCACTGATCGAGGTCATAAGACCATCTCATCCAATCGTCGTAGTACTAACATGCCTCGCATGTTCAAGAGTACACTATGAGGAAAGGGATATAGGTCCTTAATAGGAGCCTCGAGAGTGTGTTTCGCAAAGATATAATGTTTTAGAAAGCTATTTTAACATTTTAAATCTTTCGAAACGACCCACAACTTGCCAACATATGGCATGTGATTTTCTCGAATCTGACATCCGATGACGCAGTGTCTGGATGCTATGCAAGTCACGACACTGGTTTTGGTAAATGGGCTTCGCAAAAGAACCCATCACTCAATAACTTGATCTTGCCCCAGATCAAGGGTTTTCCCAAAACATATCGGGTAAAATAGTGGAATAGGTATTCCTCCCGAATACGCTGAGTCGATGGCAAGGCAAAAACGAAAGACAATAATGCGATAAGCAAGAGCCTGGGCGCGAAGCACGACGGCAAACAGAAACAGAAAATGCGAAAGCAAAGGACAAGGATCGCGAAAATGCGTCCTTTAATTAAAAGACAGTAAGTAGTAAATACGAAAGCAAAAGCCTGGGCGCAAAGCGCGACGGCAACAGAAACAGGAAATGCGAAGCAAAGGACAAGGATCGCGAAACCGCGTCCTTGAATTAAAAGACAGTAAATGCGAAAACAAAAGCCTGGGCGCAAAGCGCGACGACAAATAAAAACAGGAAATGCGAAAGCAAAGGACAAGGATCGCGAAACCGCGTCCTTGAATTAAAAGAGTACTTATATACGTATATGTATATAAATATATAATTAAGTCCTTTCAATCTTTAATTATTTAAGCTCGATTTAATTATTTAAGTCCTTGTGCAACTTCTCCTACCTTATGGTATTGCGAGGAAGAAGTCGTCGACGAGCGTAGGTGATCGTTGGTTTAGTTCGCGGGGCGCGAACGGGCTCCGTTGCGTAAACTGCAAAAATATGACTCTTAGAAGGCACATAAAAACGAGCAAAGGTAGAGAGGAGACTCGGCTTCTCCTACCTTGAATGGAAGGGGAGCTTCCCACCCCCTTCCGATGGCCTGTCGGAAGGCAAAACGAGAGAGAGACGGGGTCGCAGGGGCCAAATGCACACCTGCGGCCCTCAGAAGATTTGGCAGGGGCCAAATGGCCCCTGCCGAGCTTTGCTCGACAGGAAATGGGACAGGGGCCAAAGGCCCCTGTCGGTTAGAGAGGGGCAGGGGCCATCGGCCCCTGCTAGGTCTCCAAAAAGAAAGGGGCAAGGGCCTTAGGAGTCCCTTGCTGGGTTTTAAAGAAAGGAGGGGCAGGAGCCTTCGGCTCCTGCCAGGTTTTTAAAAGAAAGGGGCAGGGGTCGATGGCCCCCCTGCCGAAAGGTAAACAGAGGGAGGGAGAGTCGCAGGGGCCTTTGGCCCCTGCCTGCCGCTATCGGAAGGGAGACAGTGAGAGGGAGGGGGATTACCTGGGCTGTCGAAGGGAGTGGGAGGTCGCCGGGGAGGTGATCGCCGCGAAGGGGGGCTCGTCGGAGAGGTGACCGCCGTGAAGGGGGGCTCGCCGGAGAGGTGACTGCCGACGGGGCTCGCTGGGGAGGAGAGTGAGGGAACGAGGGAGAGATGGAGTTGGGGAGGGGAGAGAGCAGAGACAGAGGGGAGAGACGAGAGATGAGAGAGAGTGTCGGGGGGTTGGGGGAGGCTCGTAAGCCCTCCCCTCTCCCCTCTCGCCTTTTTATAAGGAGGGGGCGCACACAGGGCCCGCCCCCTGTGTCGCCGGAGATCCCCCCCTTCTGCGGGCTGCCAGCCCCTCTGAAAAGGGTTTTCGAGGGGCTAGGCACGGGTTGGATCCGGGTCGGGTCTGGACCCGACCCGGGTCCAAGATTTTTTTTTGTTAAAACTGGGTTTTACAAGCACTATTTCGTGACATGGTATCAAAGCTTGACATCTTGATCTTGGTATCCTGTTCGTGTTTGTTATTCTAAAGAAAACTCTTAATTAATGTATGGATTGGACTCGATGATCTCACATTCCGGTATGTGTTTCTTATTTGGTGAAGTATCTATAATAAAATTTCAAAAATTGTTTTTTGGTATTTTATGTTGAAAAATTGAACATGTTTTTCAAACTAATTGAAATTTCTTTTAAATCACTTTTTAAATATGTTATTGTTTTGTTGGTTCTTGCGTAAGCATGTTGATTCGAAGTATATTTTGAGTATGCTAGTACCTTTTTTAATTATCAAAGCATGTTAAAAATTATGTATTAAGTAAATATGTGATTTCTTAAGGATTTTAAAATTATGATAATATGTTCTTCATGTTTCTTGCACTTTGATGAATGAATAAAACATTTTTGTAAATAAACCTACTTGTGTATGCCCTCTTTGGTATATATCCCTAGCAGCTTTTGTGATCATCTTTTGAAAAAATATTTATATCATGTATCATATGCTTATTCTTATATATGACATGCATTAATCTCATATGGGTGAAAGTGTTACTTCATGTATGTTTGAATGATGTTGCTTATTAAGGAAGATTATTTTCAAATTAATGACTTGTCATCATGTACTCAAATGTATTTTTTAATATTTAATGTGTTTCTCAATTATGTATTGTATATTAGAGGATTCTTGTATTTATGATTCCTCTTGAGCATTGTTAAAAAATTTGAAAAAAAATTGTTGTTGAGTCTTTAGTGACTTTATGTGTTCTTTCCCATTGGTGATTTATTGACTTGGGTACTTGTGCCCTTTTGCAAATATTAAATGATTTCTTTCTTTGATATTTTATCATGACTCTTAGAAATTTTATACTTGTTGCATTGTGATAAAATTTCTTGTATGACATATGTAGAGATAATTATGTATCTTTACGAATCTATACATGTATGCCTCCATTTGTCTCATAGTAGACTTATGATTTAGATTTAGCTTCTTAAAACTATTATTCTTGTCACTTTATTGATTTTTATTGGATCTTTATGCCTTGGTGCATATGTTCTTTGATTGGCAAATTTATGAAAGGTAATTTTCTCTATGTTGATTGTGTAAATTGGGAATGATCCGCGTTGATTGCTTGCTTGTTCAAATTTGTGAAAAATGGTCATGAGACATCATGTATTGCATATAATTGCATCAATAGACATATTGTTGTGCATATGATTGCACAAATTTTTTATAAAGTTTTTATCTAACTTTATTGGACTTGATTTGATATGAACTCACCTATTTGGAAAGTGAATTATGTGAGCATATATTGCTTTTTGTGGCATTTGGATTGTCCATCACAAAATTTTATATAATACATCATTCTCTTGGCTTTGTTATTTGTTCTAAGATGTTTGTTGGGGTGAATTGTGGGCACTTCATTTTATGTCAGTTTAGATTGTCAACTTGTGGTTTGGTTCTAACTGACAATTGATTGATCTCTAGATTTGTGAATATGTTGCATCACTCATTTGTTGATTGGTCATTGTTATTATTATGGATGCTTATAACTGTTTATCTGTGACTATTTATCTGTGATGGTAATCTATTGTTTGAAACCATGGTGTTTCGAAGGATTGTTAAAATTGATACTTTTTGTGACAATAGTATGCTTCCATTATAAGCTTTCGTAACTCGAGTGACTTCTCATTTTCATGCCTTTTTATTTAAGTGTCACTTTATGTAGACAAGAGACATTTATCAATATGGTGAGGTATGTGCACCCGTTGAAACTTATGTTGTTTATAAGAGATTTTGGATTATTAGTGTGGTGAGTTATGTGCACCGTTGAAACTGATGTTGTTTACAGTTTTACAATCATTTGTAAGTTGAGTCATGTGCACTTCTTGTAGATTGTAATTATTTTGTATTGTCAGAGAGCCCTATATTGCATGTGCATGGTCATAGAGATGATTATTGTAGCGCCCCAAAAATCCAAGACTTTTAACTTTTAGAATAGTTTAGAAAGGTTTGAAAGCATACGATTATCAGAGTTTAAATAGTACTTCAGCAGAAAATGATATTTTTAAAACCACAAGTCAATGAACCTTGAGCGCATTACAGCGTAAACTTTCCTCTGTCGAATCCCGCACAACTCTTGAAATCAAATGGTTTTGAAATGCAATTTCAATAATTGAGAATTTGTTCATGGGATTTTGCAACTCATTATATTTATTGAAACAAAAAAGAAGTTTACTAAAATAGTCTTAGTAACTCAAGGTTTAATTAAAAGAGAATTTTTGAAATACACTTTATACCAAATTTACCAACATGTCCTTAGGAGCGAAACGTCAGGGAAAGAGCTCTATCTTGATCTCATCGCGTCATCGTGCCATCGCAGAGTGTATCACCTATACATCATCTGCCCATAAAATGGGTCAGTTTCACTAAAAACTGGTAGGTGCACATACAGAACGATATAGAACATAGTTAAGCAAAATAATTTAATATGTCAAGTAGACAGGCAATTATATAGCAATTTAATTTCAACATGAAGCAACTATCATGAGCAAAATGCTAAAGCTATTATAAGCATTTCACTGGCACAAGTAGGCTAATTATTATAAGCAAAGCATTGCATAAGCAATTTAACTAGCAAAATACGATGCTACATCAACCACACACACAATTCCATAAGTATTGAAACTCGTTGCGCACTATAACTTTCATACATGTATAACTCAACAAATTTGGTGATCGGATTTAAATTATGTTTCGATATTAACTGGCCAAGTGGGTACGCACAAGGCACGACTCTAGAAACAGCCTAGACTAATCCGGGGGTTTATTATGCTATGTATTTTATGATAACCCGGATAGCTGACTGAGTCCGCACCTAAGGGGACGGTCGGTGACCAAGAGAGAAATCCTCAAAGCAGCATAGACAATGGATGCATCCCGAACATGGAGAGCTACCACCTAGGATAATTATGTTAGTCCCCTTCCCCTAACTCTGATGACTGGAGGAGCCGAGTCTTTTGCTCGTAACTGCCATTAATGGCTTGTCCATCGAAGTTTTTGTACCTTCCTGTCATCTCTCCTAACAAGAGTCAGCGGTTCGAATGAGTACATCAGGAGTAGTTAACTGAAGACTCATTCTACATACTCTGGTCTTTCGACCCAACTCGAGTATCTTGCCGGTGAAGGCGGAAATCATCACTTATTTAGGTGATCTCAACATTTTGTTATTTGCACTAATCAAGGTTGCCACAACCTACTCATCCAATCATCGCAACGTAAGAAAACATACTTGTCAAAAAGTACGAACGTACTTGTCAAAAGTACGACTACGATAAAAGGGATATGGTTTCACCAAAAAAAAACCAACAGATATTATCTACATAAGAAGTAACACAACACAATTTGGCAAGATAAGTCTTGAATTCATTTCAACAATATTTTGCATATTTCATGATACAAGGTCGTCTCGGATCTCTCGTCCGATCAACAAAGTACTTAACACGTCGTGCATGACTAAAAATCCCCACTACCGAATTTCAATGGAGCCTCCCCTCAAACCCACACAGGGAATCGAACCCATGTTCGATTCCTCACCTCGATTCCAAGAAGACCCGTACCTATTTTCCTGAAGTTTTTCCGACGATCGAAGGCTGGAGACGCGAAGGTCGAGCTGCTGGTGTCGCTCCACGCGGCTGCCGTGACCGAGGTTGCTTGTCGTGGCCTGTGGTGGCTGGTGGCCAAAAACTTGCCGGCGACCTCCCTGCCTCCGGCGCACGCACACAGACCGAGAGAGAGAGAGAGACGAGGGAGAGAGATGAGGGACTGAGTGAAGAGGGAAAACCCCTCCCCTCCACTGCTTTTATCGGCCCAAACTCCCCCTCCTCTGTCGAGATGGGCGCGGGGTCGTTACGCTCTGCGTAACCCCCCTGCGCCCTTTCTGTTTCTGCTAGGGTTTTATCGGGCAACCCTTATCGGGTTGCCTTAATAAAACCCAACTTTCCCCCTTAATAATCGAGAGGGTCGAGTCCAAGTCTGGGTCCGAGCCCATGACCCACGACGCTGGGTCCATTTTAATAATGGACCCGGTTTCGCCCATGAGTGTCGGATCCTTAGTTGGATCCGTGGATCCAATTGTGGGTCCGACCCTATATACTAAAATTTATATTTTTTTTCTTTCTTATAAATACTATTAATCATTTATTTAATTAATAATTAATATTATAAGCAAAATTTAACACCCCCATTGGTGGGTTAGTTACGGATTCTTTTATGGATCCGATTATGGTAACGGATCCGAGGCCCAAAATTAGAAAAATACCCATATTCTTAAACAAATAAAATATCAAAAATTGAGGTTATTACATCCCTACCCCCTTAAAAGAATTTCGTCCGCGAAATTAGAATGTACTAAATGTGAGTAGTACTGTAACGACCCCAACTCCTACTTTTGAAAAATGCGGATTTTTTTTTTTTTTTTTTTTTTTTTTTGAGTTGCGGAAAACTTCCTAGAGACCCGGGGTCCTCACAGTTCCAATTCCAACTGGACAGCCACAAACCACAAAAGAACTTGCAATTATCATCCATAAACTAACCAATACCTTTATTTATGATTTAAGAATTAATCTCCAAATAAAGTGTTTGATTCAACAGAAAGTAAAGTTACAATTTCAGAAATTAAAAGAACTAAAAGGCAAAAGATAGAGCCACTAAGTCCTCTACTGAAGCTGACAAGCCCAAGTATAACTCATCCATCCCAGATGCATGTCCAACTTCACTGTTCACCATTTCCTGTGAAAAACCAACAAAGTAGGGTGTCAGAACCAAAATTCTGAGCACAGCTACTTCTAAAGAAACCAGGTGAGAGAAAGAACATGGATAAGATTTCATGCAGTGATTCGAGTGAGTGCTTAAGTAAAATTTGCAACATCTAAATATCCATAACTATCAATATTTGTATTTACTCACTAGTCAAGAACAGTAAACAGTGTCATATATTGATAACTAAATGATCAAACCTTTCAGCATGATTTCACAAAGTAAATCATATGCTACCACCAAATGATGTCATGATATCAAGAATGATTCAATCATGCATGATCTAATGCATAACAGAAAAATGCATGATTATGTGCAATGCATGATTTCTTCTGTTATCTTTCATTTAAGTTTCATCTTTCCACATGCATGCCCTATTAGATGCACATATCTTTAGGTTCCTCTTTTTAATTACCGTGGCCCGCGGATACACCAAACGGGTACAAACCCCGAGGTCAAGTAGGTTCCCAGGGTAGCTTAACACAATTTGTATTTTATTACTGGGTTCCAACTTAGCCCTCGACCGATATCAGGAAACAACACCATCCATCGGAACATTAGACCTCCACATCTAATGTCGGGGACACAAGGGACACCCCACGCCCACAAGTGTCACTTCCTTGGTACCATAAACTCACAGCTGTGACTAACACACCACTCCCGGGTAAAGTGGCGGGTTCTCCCTAAAACCGTGGCCAGGAGAAGAACCTCAATATCGGGTTCAGGGGCAACAACGCACACGGAGTTTTTGTATCCTTACAGTCTCCCCAAGACCGGATATCCAAGATTCTCATACTCCAGATGAGATATCCCAGAAAGTAAATTTACACTGTTCTTATTCATTATATTTTTAATTAAGTCAATTTCTTTAAGTTTGCAACACCCTATGCAAAAGTAAAGTGAAAACCCCGCATCCTCCCTTGAGGGGACCCATTCGGGACTCCAGCCCGTAACCACCACTAGAGCAGTGTAGTAATGTGTCAAGTGATGTATTTAGAAACATAACTAAAAGAAAACCAACCCACGGCACTCCAGGCCGCTGATGGTCCAATTTGGCCATCGGAGCATCACATAATAAAACCATAACAGTTAGTGAAAGCATAACCTTCACGGCAAGTGTTTTCTCTCAATCCAATACACAAGCTTTTAAATAACACATGGATTCTAGCCAAAAATATAATGTTCATCTAGGGACAGACAAGCAAGATCCATTCCATATGTACAATTTCAGTTTCATGTATCCATTCTCCCTAAACAGTGTAACATGAGCACTGTTATACACAACTGACCCATTACTAATTACTAAAAAGTATACTAGTTAGTCATGCTTCATTTTATTCATATATTGCCTAACAGTAAATACTAATGAACCCATTCTCCAATGATAACAGTTGTGCCCAGTTTACCGAATATGAATGGGGAACTGTTCAAAAGAGTGGAGGTCGGCTATGTGTACCTAATAATGCTGTCCTCCGATTTGGCACATCACAATGTGACATTACAAGACATTCAAGAGAAACTATATCACTCATTCATAAGGAAAAGTAAACGATCTGGTGTAACCTAATACAAAATCCAATAGTCAATGTTATTTAAATCAAGTGAAGTCAATTCCTACTGTTTCAAGAAAATCAAAGCTATGAAAAAATTTCATAATGGTGCAATAAAAGTCAGTATGGCGAAAGCAGGCCCTACTATTGCAATATTGTTCCACTGCAGAGGATAACAGGGTATGCTAGAAAAATGGGGTATGATAATCAGAATGTAACAGGGTATACAATTCCTTTAACTGGTCAACATACACCAAGGTATTCCATTGACACAACTGTATAGAGGCATGCTGTTAACATTAAAAGACTGTTCGATTAACACAAATTGATCATAACATAATAGTGTGGGCAATTATCACTAACCGATATTTATTTTATCAAAATATACCTCTAATGATTACTCAAATTGGTGAACCTAATACTATACCTGAGGAGGTCCCAGATGGTCATACCTTTGCATTAAGAGTTTCCAACCCATACCCATTGAGTAATTTCATAAACAGGTAGTACAAAGTTCAAATGTGCAGGTTAAATGTTTTTCATATTAAACCTATATTCAGTATATACGTTTTAAAGCCCCCTTGGTGCTCTAAAATGAAAACAAAGTGTGAATCACACACCAAGCAACGAGGAACTAGTGTCGTTCATACTGTCTTGCCCCAGCCTGGGACATGGCCAGGGTTCCCCTTTTTTTTTTTTTTTTCAATCGAGTTAGAGGCCAGCTCCCAGCTAACTGGGTCAGCTGGGCCTGCTATGGCCTGGTTCAAAAGATGCACAGCACCCAGCCGATTGGGTCGGCTGGGCCGGTCACCCCTCAATGCACATTATATTTATATTGAATTCGCCAGGACGATAACCCCAAACAGAATTTAACACATATCATGCCTCAATTCCAAATCAAGAGAAGGAATAGTAGGTCTAAATATTGACATCCACCTAAATAAAATAACTATCTTAAATCTGAACTAAGTTTAGGAGATAACCAATATACAATCCAACCAAAACAAAGGAAAAACACCCCACACCTGGAAAGATCCGAAACCCCCAAATCACCGAATTGGGGTTTTAGGTTTAGGGTTGATGTAAACCCCAAATCCTACTCTCAAATCCCCCACATGGAATCGAACCTATGTTCGATCCCTCACCCGAAATCCGAGAAGCACCGTACCTTATTGAAGATTTCTCCGGCGATCCCCGGCGGCAATCGCGAAAGCAGGGTCGCGGCTGATGCTCCTCACTGCTGCCGTGGCCTTCGGTGGTGGCTGACCGCAGCTCGTCGGCGAGATTCGAACTCCACCGGCGCGCGCACCGACTGAGAGAGACGCGAGGGAGATGAGGGAAGAGGGTGAGACCCCCTCTTCTGCCTCCCCTTTTTATCGCCGAGATGGGGGAGGTCGGTTACGCCCTGCGTAACCCCCCCCTTTTTCCCCTTTCCTTTTCCTGTTACAACAGGATCGGGCAACCCTTATCGGGTGCCCTTTCCTCTTATTTTTTTTTTAAAAAAAAACTGTCATGGGGTGGGGCTCGGGTCCGAACTCGGGACCCGTAACCCGGCCCCAAAACAAATATGGATCCACAAGTGGATCCAAATGGATCCACTGTGGATCCTTGGATAAAATTTTAAAAACATAAAAATTTTATTCATTTTGAATCTCACATTTTATAAAATCTTAACCCCCACCAAAATGGATCCGCAAGTTGGATCCAAGTGGATCCAACTGTGGATCCTCGAATCCGCTTAATATATATATATATATATATATATATATATTTCTATAGTATTACCCATATTAATATTATTTATTTATGATTATACACACATATATATATATATATTTAGATATATATAAATATATATATATGTACATGGATCCGGTATATGGATCCCATACCCATCTACGCACCCTAATTGAATGATCATTCTCTGAATTATTAAATAAATTAAAAATTATTGTACTTATACGTATATATCAAATTTACGAGGTAAATGTACGCGAAAAAACCCCTTTATGGGTCCTGGATCTGTAATTTGGATCCAGGCCCAATTTGCAAAATTTTATAAAATTTTCAAGTTTTACAAGTACCAAAATTAAATATCGCATGAGCCTAAAGATTAACAACTAAGAGATACTTTAGACCAGATCAGTCTGATCGTCCTGAGTAGAAGTCGTAACGGCATAAACTCTCACATTAGTCTTCCGCTGACCCTGTTGCGGTTGAGGTATCTGTTGTTGCTGCTGCGGTGGTTGTTGTCCTACCTGAGTTGCTGGCTTGTTCGGACAAAAAGGAGCAATGTGCCCTGGTTGTTGACAGTGATAGCAATTTCCTTTGAACAATGGGCAAAAACCTAGTGGATGGTTCTTGCCGCACCTACGACATGTTGGCGGGGCCTTTTCTTGCTGCTGCCCATTATAGGTCTGTTGCTTCTTGCCACCCTGAGTCTTTCCGCCTGTAGGTGGGTCCTTCCTCTTTCCGCCCGAAGCATCCCCTCTATTTGTGCCTCCCTTTTGTGATACATTCCTAGACCTCTCCCAGTCCTTGGTCAGAACCGTGGCTGACTCGATCGCATCGGCCAAGGTAGGAGGCCGACCTGACAGTACGCGAGCTCGTAATCCATCCTTTAGTCCGTGCACGAACTTCGACGCTCTTGCCTTCTCATTTCTGAAGAGGTTCGGACAGTACCTCTCGAGGTTCCGGAACTTGGTAGTGTAATCTACCAGACTCATGGTTCCCTGAGTCAAATCAAGGAACTCCCGCTGCATCTGTTCCTCAGCGTATGCGGGGAAATAAGTGTCCAGAAACTCTTCCCTGAACGTCTCCCAGGGGATCTCATCCCAATCGGCGAACTTCACTCTTCGCAGGGTATCCCACCACTTCTTGGCATCGCCCTTCAGACGGTACGTGCCAAAAGATGTCTTTTTGTCCTCAGAAACAGACAAGATGTCGAACACCCGTTCTAACTCCTCAACCCAGTTCTCCGCTACCTCTGTGTTTGCCTCTCCTGAAAAGGAAGGCGGGTCCAACTTCAGGAACTTTTCGAAAGAAACACCACCCGCGTTTGGAACAATATTGACAGGAGGGTCACGAGTCGCTGCCTGTGCAGCCTGTGCCGCTTGGGCCGTTTGTGCAGCCTGTGCAGCCTGTGCAGCCTGGAGGTTCTGGGCCGCTTGCAGCGCCTGCGCTGTTTGTGTCGCCTGAGCCGTCATGGTCTCCGTCAAGGTATGAATGGCTTCCATCATGAAATCCCTTTGCTCCTGCCAGTTCGCGGGAGCAGCAGTAGAGGACGAAGCACCTCTGCGGGTATAATGCGACATCTACAACGCACATCCTTTCTACAAATTAGACTCTTACGTATCCTACCCCCTTAGGGTTGATCACAAACAATAATCGTTCACATAATCATACCAAGACTTATTAAATCCATATCAATAGAATATTAAACTATAATTGCAATCAATCATACAAAGTTCACATACTTTAAGTAAAAGTATTAATTAATCTTACCAGTGGTGAGGACTGCTCTGGAAGACGAGTCACACTTGTCGACGCTTCAGGACAGGGCTCACATACCAAAGTAAAAATTTTAATACTCAAAAGATGATCAAAATTGCAAGTCTTTGTGGTGGCTCTGATACCAAACCTGTAACGACCCCAATCCAGACCCTTTAAAAATGCGAATTTTTTTTTTCTAAGAGTTGCAGAAACCTTCCCAGAGATCTGGGGTCCTCACAGTTCCACTTTCCATTGGATAGCCCAACCACCACAAACGAAGTTGCAATTATCATTCATATCAACCAACTAAAACTCTTTTATTAATGAGTAAGAAAATTTCAAAGACAGGGTTTTCTTCAACTGAAAGTAAAGTAACAATTGCAGAAATTAAAAGAACTAAAAGACAAATGAAAGAGTCACTATGTCCTCTACTGAAGCTGACAAGCTCAAGTATAACTCATCCATCCCCAGATGCATGTCCAACTCCATTGTTCACCATTTCTTGTGAAAAACCAACAAAGTAGGGTGTCAGAACCGAAATTCTAAGCACAGCTACTTCTAAAGAAACCACGTGAGAGAAAGAACATTGATAAGATTTCATGCAATGATTTGAGTGAGTGCAGATATAACATTTGCAACATTCAAATATCCATAACTACCAATAATTGCATATACTCACCAGTCAAGAACAGTAAAGCAGTGTCATATATCAAGAAATAATCGAACCTTTCAGCATGATTTCACAAAGTAAATCATATGCTACCACCAAAATGATGTCATGATATCAAGAATGATTCAAACATGCATGATCTAATGCATAACATAAAAATGCATGATTATGTGCAATGCATGATTTTTTTCTGTTATCTTTCATTTATGTTCCATCTTTCCATATGCATGCCCTATTAAATGCACATATCTTTAAGTTCCTCTTTTTAATTACCGTGGCCCGCGGATACACCAAACGGGTACAAACCCCGAGGTCAAGTAGGTTCCCAGGGTAGCTTAACACACAATTTGTATTTTATTACTGGGTTCCAACTTAGCCCTCGACCGATATCAGGAAACAACACCATCCATCAGAACATTAGACCTCCACATCTAATGTCGGAGACACAAGGGACACCCCATGCCCACAAGTGCCACTTCCTTGGTACCATAAACTCACAGTTGTGACTAACACACCACTCTCGGGTAAAGTGGCGGATTCTCCCTAAAACCGTAGCCAGGAGAAGAACCTCAATATCGGGTTCAGGGGCAACAACGCACACTGAGTTTTTGTATCCTCACAGTCTCCCCAAGACCGAATATCCAAGATTCTCATACTCCATATGAGATATCCCAAAATGTAAATTACACTGTTCTTATTCATTATATTTTTATTAAAGTTCATTTCTTTAAGTTTGCAACACCATATGCAAAAGTGAAGTACAACCCCGCATCCTCCCTTGCAGGAACCCATTCGGGACTCCAGCCCGTATCAACCACTAGAACAGTGTAGTAATGTGCCAAACCATCTTATGTGGTTTAAGTGATGCATTTAAAAACATAAGTAACAGAAAACCAAACCCACGGCTCTCCAGGCCGATGATGTCCATTTAGGCCATCAATGCACCACATAATAGAACCAAATTAGTGTTTCATTCATAACACTAGGCCAATGTGCCCAAAAAGCATATATATTCATGCAAATATAAACCCAAACATATGCATGTCATAATTCATTCATATGCATTTTCAATATGTGTGTGTTACCTATACCACATATGGGCATTAACCAAATCCATGTCTTCTTTTGAGTGTGTGAGTGTACATGTACCACTTCACATAATAAATCAAGCATTCATGCCCAAGAAGAATTATCAATAACTAAATCATACCCACCTTCCATATTTCACAACTAGTATGATGGAAAGCAAAACAACATTTACATAATTACTAGGCAAAAGTGTAAGCTTTGCCATATGCTAGGGAAGTTAGTCGGGCTTACCAATCCCAGACCCGCCAACCTCCTAGCTAGAAGTTTAGTCAATTCAGTCCAGCAAGTAATACTCTCAATGTCACTTTATATTGAACTTCATATTATAAAGCATATAACCCCATCGGCTATTCATTATGATAACCAAATAAATGTACCTTAGTCAAATCATAAGTGAAAGGAAAACAAGCCCACACAGATGCAGTTTCATGATAGGATTATCAATTTTTAGTTTAACATGAAACAACCCTCACATATGCAGTTTTAAATAACAATTGAATTCCTTCTTACATCGAAATGATTCTTTTATATGAAATTTACACTTACACATTCTGAAATTTACACTTACAGCTAAAATTCATAAATCTAGCAATGACGATAATAACCAAGACCTTATTTATATATGTTAAAATGTATCATTCAACCTTTGTAATATTATATATATTTTATATATATAAAGGATAATACATATTCATATATTGTATATATGCATATGTATTATCCTAATTATATATATAAAATATATATTTTTCTATTTATAGGCATAGGGGTAGTTTAGACATTTCTAGTTTTACGCATATTCCATTCGGAATATGTTTGTAATTTTATTTTATTTTTTATTTTTTATTTTTTATTTTTTATTTTTTATTTTTTATTTTTCTATTTTTTTGGGGTTTGCACCACCTAGGGAGGCTCCCCAAAGAGTCGTTGGGGAGCCCCCAACGGTCACAAATGTGACCGTTGGGGGCTCCCAACGACTCCTTTGGGAGCCCCCTTTGTGGCTCCTCTCTTGTGTTATAAATAGGGGTCTCCCCCTTGTATTTCTTTGAGATTTTGAGGAGCTCTTGCTCCATTGTAAGGGGTTTTTCCCCTCTTCTTCCTTTCTTTCAATAATATTCAACTTATGACTTTAAGTCATATTTTTGCCCCTTGTGTGGGTTTATGTGTTAGCACATTATGTGCTTATGTTGTTCCCTTTATTGGGTTTATTCGCACTTCATGTGCATGTATGGGTTCATTATTGAACCTAATGTATTCAAAGCCACTTTCTAACATGGTATCAGAGCCCGGTTACGATGGGATTGTCTCTTGGCGCAACGGAAAGCGTGGTGCTCAAGAAATGGTGAAGTATTCATTGTTTTTTTTTATTAGAAGTTTTTCGGTATGTATCTATTTTCTAAACATATTATGCATTATGAAACTATCTTTCTTGCACATTTAGTGTTTTTAGTTGAATCATTTCCTTTCACTTTTTCGCATGTTCGTATATCTACTTTTAAATTTGGTAAACTTGTTTATTGTTCAAAAATATAATTCTTGGTTATATAGTTATCGATTTCTCATCACATATAATAGTAATTTATGTTTTGCAAAATTATTTTTCAATTATGTGAGATTTATGATTTTTCATAAGAATTTCGTGATTAACCTATAAGTTAACTCTTTAAATACGATTTCTTGCTAAATTAATGATCTTTGCTTAAAAACTCTTGTGTTTGGTTTTTCTTTTGGTAAATCTTTTTGTAACTTATATAATTCTTGTATAAGTTAATGTTCTTTGCTATATTCTTTGATTTTCTTATCTAAATCTTTGTATCTTACCTCTTTATAAATCCTAAGTAGTTCTTGTTAATGATAAGAACTCCTAAAGATGTTTCAATGATTTTGGTTTATTTAAAGGATTTTTTGTGATAAATAGGTTGTTCGAACCATTGTAAAAGATTTTTTAAAAGAATTTCTCACACTATATAGAATGCATAGTATGTCTATTACATCTTTTTGGTATAAAAGATTTAGTTAATTTTATTGATACAACTTTACAAACTTGTTGGTTTGTATTTTTCACATAAGATTTCAAAACCTCTTGTTTATATCTCTAAAGATGTCTATGTTGACCATCATATGGTCCTCTTTGTCCTAAATTACATTTATCAAGCATATAATTGCATAATTAAAAGTTTGAGAAATCTCAAGGATTGCTCTTTTTTATAAAGTGCATACTTGCTCCCTTTTGTATGTTTTTGTATTTTGTATACATTTGTTTCTCAAATAGTTGCGCTTGTATGCATTTCCTCTTTTCTATAAAATACATGCCTTAGTGCATGTTTGTTTACACCTTGGTGTGTATTTGTTCAAATATTGTATGAGTGCCCTCGTGCACATCTTTTTGTGCTTGCATATGTATTGTCTCTTCGTAGACATTTCTTACATTATGAAGCTTTTATGCACATTTCTTTTTGTGAAAAATATAATGAATTTAGATATTGACCCTTTTTTTTTAAAATCATTATAAAACATGATAAGTACTTATAGCGCTTTGTACGTTTCCGCATATCTCATCACAATCAAAGGATATTTAAAACTTGTTGTATGGGATTTTTATCCCAAATCTATAAATTTTCAAGTACTATTGAATATTCTTTCTTTGAGTTTTGAGATAAAACTCTCTTTGTGAACCATTACGGTTCTTGTGATTCCTTTGATTAAAAAGCTTGATTGTCTTGATTATCCCAAGATGTATTCTTCATGTCATTATGTTTGTTGCCAAGGTATTCTTTTGATTTTTAATGGCACTTTTTTTATCCATCACATGTCATATGATGCATCAATTCTTTTATGGCCCTATTGTTATATTAGAGATTTTTGAGGTGAGTTATGGGCACCTCATGTTATATCATTCTAGATTGTCCACTTGTCATATTATAGATGGTGATTGAGGTGAGTTATGGGCACCTTAGGACTCTAGAATGATTTGGTATATGATCTCTAATTATGAGTGTGGCACTCATTGTTATGTCATTTTTGTTTGTCCACTTACCATATTATAGATGGTGGTTGAGGTGAGTTATGGGCACCTTGGGACTCTAGAATGATTTGGTATATGAGTGTGTCACTAGTTTAATGTTGGTCATTGATCTTATGGATGCTCTTATTTATATATAAATGTGATGGATATATAATGTTTAAAACCTTAAATGTTTTAAGGTATATTAAAATCAAGGTTTTGGGGTTTTTTGCCCAACCTTTTATTGTTTATGAATCATATGAGTGCATTTGCACATTTATGTTTTGTGCTCTTATGCACAAGTATTCTTGGTGTGTGTATATTCACACATTTGATTTCAAAATGATATTGTTATGAGTATTCTTTTTTTTGAAGAATATTGTTTCAAGGTTTTATTTATATGTTTGTCATTACAAGTTTTATTGCCTCAAAAGTCTTCTTCTTTTATGCCCCTTATCTAAGTGTCATCATATGTAGACAAGAAATTTTTTTTTACACCTTCGTGTGTTGGTAGCCCTTTGTTGGCTTTTTGCTCTCTTGGTCTAGTAGTTGAACACACTTGTCTTGAGTGTTATTATATGTAGACAAGGCACGTTGATTCACACCATGGTGTGTGATTTTAGCCTATGTTGACATTTGTGTCCTTGTTCTAGTCGCTGAGATGTATGCCCATGGTTGGCTTATTTCACTCATTTCAAGTGTCATCTTACGTAGACAAGAGATGTATTTTGTTTTAGCCCATGGTTGACTTGTTACTCTTGTTCTAGTAGCTGAACATACTTGGTTTTGAGTGCATTTTTACGTAGACAAGAGATGCTTTTGGTCCATGTTGCGTGTATTCTCTTGTTCTTGTCGTAGATGCACTCATTTCAAGTATTATTATATGTAGACAAGAGGTTCTTTTGCACACCTTTGTGTGTGTCTTGAGCCTTTAATGGCATTATATTTATATTCTTGATCTAGTAGCTTATACACTTGATTTATGGGTTTTGGAGGACTAATGAGGTAGTTGTTTGTAATGGATGAACTATTGTTGAAATTTGCAAAATTTCATTCATGACTTGTGTTTTAAGATATTCAAGTGAATCATATTTTTGATATGCATATTTTAAAATTCAAGTTGATTTTTTGGCATATATTAAGTGCTTATGGTTCTTTGGCCACTTTTGTATGCAAAATGTGTTTTTGTCAATTGAGTGAGTTTTTCATAAATGGGTAAGATTCTCTACTCAAATAACACTCTTCGTTTTGCTTCGTAAATGGATTTAAAACCTTGTGAACTCTTGTATTTATTTTGTCTAAAGTATGCTTGGAGATGTCGTTTCTCTTGTTTAGCACTTCATTACATGTTTGAAGCATGTTCATTAATGATTCCTTTAAGTATTAATACATTTCATGATAATATATGCATAGGCTCTTTATGGCTTTTTAGGATCTCATTCAATAAAGCATATGTAACTTATGCATCTTCGTAGGCTTACTATGGTGTCCCTTAGGGGACCATTGTGTTATTCCCCATTATGGGGTTATGTTTGTCCAATGTTGGACCTTATGAATGAATTATGCATTCTTGCAATTCATTTCCGCATAATTTGCTTCCGCTTACCATTTAACATGATATATGATTTTGAAATCTTCTTTTTTCTAAATTCTCCTCATGCTAAAGTAATTATTTTATCATGTGATCTTGCATAAATATAATTTTGCACCTTGTTAGGAAAGTTTCATTTGAGTAAAGTGCAAAGATATTTTTTACTTGTTCTTTGTTGTTGTTCCACAGGATCTTGAAGATAAGTGGAAAATGAAGTACCTTGGATAGATCATGGAAGGTGCTCATCGTTAAAGCCGTTGGAGGAAGACATTTACATTTTCAATGGCATTCGGACTAAAGGCTCTTGAAGCCTTGAGATTCTTCCTCTTGCTTTCTTCAATCTTTTCGTTCCCCCACGCAAAGTTTGAGGGGGGGTGTTAAAATTTATCATTCAACCTTTGTAATATTATATATATTTTATATATATAAAGGATAATACATATTCATATATTGTATATATGCATATGTATTATCCTAATTATATATATAAAATATATATTTTTCTATTTATAGGCATAGGGGTAGTTTAGACATTTCCAGTTTTACGCATATTCCATTCGAAATATGTTTGTAATTTTATTTTATTTTTTCTTTTTTATTTTTCTATTTTTTTTGGGTTTGCGCCACCTAGGGAGGCTCCCCAAAGAGTCGTTGGGGGCTCCCAACGACTCCTTTGGGAGCCCCCTTTGTGGCTCCTCTCTTGTGTTATAAATAGGGGTCTCCCCCTTGTATTTCTTTGAGATTTTGAGGAGCTCTTGCTCCATTGTAAGGGGTTTTTCCCCTCTTCTTCCTTTCTTTCAATAATATTCAACTTATGACTTTAAGTCATATTTTTGCCCCTTGTGTGGGTTTATGTGTTAGCACATTATGTGCTTATGTTGTTCCCTTTAATGGGTTTATTCGCACTTCATGTGCATGTATGGGTTCATTATTGAACCTAATGTATTCAAAGCCACTTTCTAACAATATATACATACATAGTCAGTTGGAACAAATACTGACTTTAATTCTGATCTAAAACATTGCATAGTCCCTTTTTCTTTGTTCACTATAGGTCAGCAAAAGCAAGTCATTCTTCAATTGTATGCACCCTTTTAGGAAGTGAAGTGCATCATGTGATATGGATCCTTTATAACTAATTATCAAAGCAAGACAGGGCATTGTTCTGCATATAAACTAAACACCTAAAATACCACAACAAAAGAGATCCAAATGGAAATGAGAATTTCAACCAATCAAAACCCAACATTAGCAGCATGTACAACCCAGCAAACTACTCAACACAAACCCCTATAGATGTGACTATATATTATTCGCAGCAGTCACAATCCTTCAAACTTTTCAGTGCCCATTCTGGTTAAATCCATATTGTTGGGCTAAACTATATAGATGCATATTCAGGTTTAACATCAAGGCAAAAAGAAAACGACTCAAGCAAAATCAAATATTTGTTATTCAGATGAGTACCGATAGGAATCAGCATGACTTAAGAACATGAAACAGAAAAATCAAAAATAGACTAACAGTGGACATTCACACCCGATCCAAGGTCATACAATTATTCCAAGATTACACTACCCCAAATGAAAGCAGTAAAAGTAAATGGGAATCAGAAATCAAGATTTCCAACAAAAGTACAAAAAATTTCATGCGGTTATAGAAACAGACTTGAAATAAAAAATGTCAGTTTGACTGTATTCGTCAGGGAACACATGCTCTTGCTAAACATCAAAGATCAACATACTCAGCAGGGATACGACAATAGAACTTCAAAAAAAAACAACCTAGATTCGAGTTATCGGTTCCAAAATCGAAAACCCAAAAAAAAAAAAAATCAATCATGGCAGCCCCCTCCAAATCCCCCTCCAAATCCGATTGATTAGGGTTTCTGTCAACCCTCATAACCTCCTCCCCCTCCTTTATTCATGCCAACCGAAACCCCCAAATCCAATATTTGGGGTTTTCCCATGTGGGATTCACAAAAATCCCCACTACCGAATTTCAATGGAGCCTCCCCTCAAACCCACACAGGGAATCGAACCCATGTTCGATTCCTCACCTCGATTCCAAGAAGACCCGTACCTATTTTCCTGAAGTTTTTCCGGCGATCGAAGGCTGGAGACGCGAAGGTCGAGCTGCTGGTGTCGCTCCACGCGGCTGCCGTGACCGAGGTTGCTTGTCGTGGCCTGTGGTGGCTGGTGGCCAAAAACTTGTCGGCGACCTCCCTGCCTCCGGCGCACGCACACAGACCGAGAGAGAGAGAGATGAGGGACTGAGTGAAGAGGGAAAACCCCTCCCCTCCACTGCTTTTATCGGCCCAAACTCCCCCTCCTCTGCCGAGATGGGCGCGGGGTCGTTACGCTCTGCGTAACCCCCCTGCGCCCCCTTTTTGTTTCTGCTAGGGTTTTATCGGGCAACCCTTATCGGGTTGCCTTAATAAAACCCAACTTTCCCCCTTAATAATCGAGAGGGTCGGGTCCGGGTCCGAGCCCATGACCCACGACGCTGGGTCCATTTTAATAATGGACCCGGTTTCGCCCATGAATGTCGGATCCTTAGTTGGATCCATGGATCCAATTGTGGGTCCGACCCTATATACTAAAATTTATATTTTTTTTTCTTTCTTATAAATACTATTAATCATTTATTTAATTAATAATTAATATTATAAGCAAAATTTAACACCCCCATTGGTGGGTTAGTTACGGATTCTTTTATGGATCCGATTATGGTAACGGATCTGAGGCCCAAAATTAGAAAAATACCCATATTCTTAAACAAATAAAATATCAAAAATTGAGGTTATTACACCTGCCCCCAATTGAGGTTATTTAAATTGAGTCGCAACTTGAATCAAGGTTATAAAACATTTCTCCCAATCGTGTGGACTTGGGAGGGCCCAAATATGACTTCGCAATCCGACAGGACTTAAAACTTAACTTTGCAAAAGTTGTGCATTTTGAAGAGCACTGGGTTTGCAGAAGGAAACCCTCTTTAAAAGAACTATAGCGCTCAAGCGCAACTTCTAGTGTTTTGAAAACAACTGAAATCAAGTTAGGCACAAGACTACATTTATGTAAGTAAATATTTACCATGAGTGTGAGCATATGCAGGTTATAACATGACAACAAGCAACTCTCGACTTGCGATGCCGCACATCAAGAGAAAAGCACATAAGTAATACACGAGGTACCAAAATCAAACCTTGGCCACTTAGATAGGCAAACACATAAGGTCATAAGTAATACATGAGACACGAATTCGTACCTCACTCAAAAGAAACACGCAGGCAAAAATATATGCAACCAAACAAGGGCATAGGTATTTCAAGAAGTACGAAACCACAACTCAAACCCATAAACAACTCCGCAAAATAATAATCGAAGAATGAAATTGTATATCGACCCATAGGAACGTACAGGCAAGTATATATGCAAGCAATTAAGGGCATAAGTATTGCAAAAAGTACGAAACCACCTTCAACCACATAAGCAAATACACAAATTAATACTCGAAAAGTACAACCATACCCCAACTCATAAATATGCAGACAAGAAAATATGCAACGCAGAAGCAATATAAATCTAAGTACATCCAGCATGGACATCTTAATTATTTTAACTTAATTAGGTTCATCAATTGCCCTTTGTGCGACTTTACCCTACCTTAGGGAGTTGTGCGGTGGTGATCGTCTCCGAGCGTGGGTGATGCCGACTTAGGATATGGGGGCAAGCGTGATGTGTTGCACAAGCTGTGAAAAAGAATAGTTAGCATTTTATAAAAGAAACAAGAGGGGCAAGGCTCCAGCCCCTGCTGGAACAACCAAGGGGCGTAAAGAGATAGGGCTCCCTGACGAACAAGCCATTGCAAGACAGGAGTTGTGCCCTCCTGTAGAAAGGAAAGGTCGAGGCAGAACTGGGGCAAGCCCCCTGCTGGAGAACTGCCACAAAGGCAGGGAAACCCAAACAGAGGCAGGGACATCGCCCCCTGCAAGAAGAATGATCTGAGGCAGGAGGGTGCTACCCTATGGCAAAAAACCCCAAAGGAGACGGAGTAGCGAATGGCAGGGGCAACGGCCCCTGCCAAAACAACAAACGGCAGTGGCCTCGGCCCCTGCCTGACGAAAGCAATGAATGGCAAGGGCCTTGGCCCCTGCCTGACAAACACCCAATGGCAAGGGCCTCGACCCTTGCCTGACAAAACAACCAACGGCAGGGGCCTCGGCCCCTGCCTGACCATACAAAGGATGGCAGGAGCCTCGGCCCCTGCCTGACGAACCGATGATTGGCAGGGGCCCCTGCCAACAGAACAATGGCGAACGAGGGGGAAAGGGCATGGCAAGGACCATCCCCCCCCCCCCCCTCTACCACCCTACAGGTAGGCACAGAGGAAGTGGGAGGGCACGACAGGGGCCGTGCGCCGCCTGTCGGCCTCCTGACAAGTCCTCAAGGAAAGGGAAAAGAGGGAGGGCACGACAGGGGCCATCGGCCTCATGCCGGCCTCCCGACGAAACAGCAGAGAGAGGAGGTGGGACAGGGGGACGACCGATCTTCCGTCGGTCATCCGATAGCCCACAGGGGAGGGATTAGAAGAGGGGGAGGAGAAGGGGAAAAAGGTATACCTTTCGAGGTCGCCGAAGGTGGTCGTAGCGGCGGCGGCTATCGGACTAGCAGGAGGAGGCGTCGGCAGGCATACAAGAGAAGGAGCGAGGGGAGGAGTCGGTCGGGGCTGCCGGCGAGGTTGTCGCCCGTAGGGAACGAGGAGGGGGGTGGTGTATCGATCCTCCCCTCCTGCAACGCTCTTAAAGAGTTCGGGGAGGGGCGATAAACGAGGAAACCCTCAAGGGGTTTCCTCAACCTGCCGAGGGGTGGAGCGGCGCGGGTGAGGTGCGGCGCATAGGGGAGAGGATTTGTTTTTAAACAAATCCTCCCTCTGTGTCGGGTTTTAAAACCCTACCGATAATGGGCCCGGGTCGGGTCCCGACCCGGCTCGGGTCCGATAAATTTTTTTTTTTACGTGGGTTTTACATCCTACCCCTCTTAAAAGAATTTCGTCCGCGAAATATCTATTTAAAGATTATCTGCAACAATCTGGTTCTTAGTTAATCGTTGTTAATGAAGACGCACCATATGTGTGAGTGATCTCAAACACGTATGCTTTTAAAGTATTCAAGACAACTCATAATGAGTTCTTGAGAAAGGTTTCAATTGAATAAACTATTTATATATATATATATATATATATATATATATATATATATATATATATATGTATATATATTTTTTTTTCTTACGAAACTTTTGTTTCTTGAACAGGTCCCTGTACTTTATCATAATCAGGTTGTCGTTCGTTGCCTTTGCTATTTCTAACCGACTCTTGTCTGGAATAGCCTCAACTTATCCCCAAATCTCAAGGCCTTGCGCGGCCCGTTGTCCTATCTTCGCTTAAGTTATCATTCTTAAAATGGACAAAAACATATCCTCGCATCAAGATCTAGAATTAGTAAGGATCTGATTCTCTAATCTAACACCAGTATATAATCATGCTACAACAGAAAGCCAAATTTAAAGATTCATAATCGGCTATATCAAATGCTCTCAGAAGAGCATCATAACACACCATAATTCTCTACGAAATCAAAATCTACAAGTTCCACGCCGGATCACCTGGTCTGGGAAATGTACGACCTCACAAGGAATTACCGCCCTAGATGGTTTACCTGGTCTTAGACAAATATACTTCCTCACAGGAATTCGCCGTCTTTGCGGCTACCCGATCTTGGACAGTGTACTTCCTCACAAAGATTCACCATTCTAGTCGGATTACATGATCTTGATCATACATGACCTCGCAGAGAATCTTTTGCAGACAAGGTCCTCAACAGGTACCAAAATCAATGATACATGCATCAAAACAAACGACCACTCACAAGGTCGATAGCCACCCATAATGGGCAAAAGTATATATATATCATCAATATGCATCATCGCTTCATATCATATGGTATATAAATCAAAAATCACACATTCACCAATAAGGTTCCATGAATCATAGTTTACTATTGAACTTAAACATATATCGCATACTTTCAAAATTTGAGGTCACATGCATTTCAAAATCTCAGATCACGTGGCATTTCGATCATATCGTATAAAAGCATATTATCCTATGCATTATATCATAGCCACCAGGAGCATTGCATTATCCAAATCTAACCTCAGAGCATGAGTTTTATACAATGTGATCATGTATATATTAAGAATCAACTTAAAAATCAAGATACGTAACTTCTACGCAGTTCAAGTTATGCACACAGGATTCAAGTCATATATGCATCTAAGACATTCAAATCATTGCACCATCATATGCATTCAATTTTTTTTTACATCAAATCACATCGCATTCAACCACTTCAGCGTGAAACACACGCATGAATCTTCAAGACATTTTAGTCAAATATGATATTCATCAATCCTGCTATATAGGTATGATATATTCTCACAAACAATCATAATGCAACCCCTTGCAACACAGCTAGGTAGGCATGATGTATCAGCAGAAACTAAGTGTTTGTAGTCATGAGGTGTCATTCCTCTAAATAGTCTAACTAATGATTTGTAGGTGTATAAGTCAACCGCCTAAAAGTTAATCATTTGTAGGCGTAACAAGTCAACTACCCAAGAACTAATCAGTTGTAGGCGTAACGTGTCATTTACCTACATAAGCATCATAATAATAAGGATTTAGGTTGGACAAAATTCATACGTAATTTCAGGGATAAACTTTTACTTGACAAGATCCGTACTGAAAAATAAGAAGTCTTACCCAAACTTATTAAAGTGTCTATTCGCTAATTCTCTACCTAACCCGTCATGATGAAAATAAACACGGTTCACTACTCTCATTGCTACTAGTGAGGCAGCTTGGGTTGTTGTTGCTGACCTTCCTTCGCGGTTCGCTTCTTCAGATCTGCTTCCTTCTTGCGACAAACTCTGGCGAAATGCCTCATCTTTCCGCAATAGAAACAACCTCCAGTGTCTCGAGGGCATGGTTTTACAATTATTGCTAACATTTGTGATTGATCTCTTAATTTGTATTGTCAGGGAGACCTATATTGCTTGTGCATGGTCATACAGATGATTGTTGCTGACATTTGTAATTTTGCTCTTGTTCTAATAGTTGATACACTTAAATTTTGAGGTTTGGAGGTCTAGTGAGGTGATTTTCTTATGATGGTCAAACTAGTGTTTTGATTTGTAAAATTCATTCATTATAATCTCTTCGTAATTTTCCTAAACTCATTTGCTCTTTTATGAGAAATGGTTATTGAAATGTTTTCATATATTTTGCATTATATATGCTTTAATTGCATGAGTTACTCCATGATTGGTTGTTTTGCATAATTTGCATAAGTTTATAAATTTCGTTAGTAAAATATCTTATGTATATGCCCATAGTCGCTATTGTGTGCATCTGATTGTTCTTGAGATTGTTCTCAGTTCGTATTACCTGTTGGTAAACTGGTGCTTATGCATTCCTATTGTATTTGTGAGGATTATCATACGGATCCTTTTTTTTTGTATTTCTGCTTGTTTCTAAACATGTGCTCTTGAAATTTTGTTTATTATTATCTCTTAAAATTGGTTCATAAGTGTCTTCTTTAGTTGCATGTCCCGCATTGCTTACAAAGATATAATTGATCTTTGTGCATTTGACTTCTCTTAATTAAGTGATGGAAATCATTTTTTGTATCTTCTGTTGTGTAAAAATATTTTGAGATTTAAACTCTTTTGTGGGTTATTTCTTCGTGGTATTAATGATTTCTTGAAAAAATCATATTTCAGGTCTATTATGCATTAATGTGATAAATATATGTGTGTATTGAATAATGAATGTTATCATGAATGTTTAAAGTAATTAATGAGTTATGAGTTTATCCTTGAGATATTTTGTGCATACATTTCTCTTTTTGATAATATGCAATTATGTTCTCTTATAAATTAAGAACTATGATTTTGTTATTTGAAGTGAGTCTCTCAATGGCTATTGTGTTTAAAAAATTAATGATTTTTTCCCTTAAATATTTTTTAAAAATTGTTAAATTGTCTTATTATATATATATATATATATATATATATATATATATATATATATATATATATATATATTGTATTTTTGGTGTTTGGCCATCCTCTTTCCATAATATATTTTATGAAATTTTCTTATATAGACATGTATAGTTGGAATGTGTTGTTAGCTCTATTTAAAAGTTCTCAAGCATTGATGATATTGAAGATCTTAAAGCCCCTTTGTATAATAAAGCACATGTTTGAAGATCAAGAGCACCACTTTAAGGAAGCAAAGAACGAAAAAACTTAATGAAGGCAAATGAAATTTTTTTATGTAATGGGTTCTTTGTTTGTATTTGCAAACTTACAAGTGAGTCACTTTAAGTTTGAGGGGGGTGTTAAGATTAATGTACCCTTTGTATATATATATATATATATATATATATATATATATATATATATATATATATATATATATATATATATATATATACGCACATATATATGAAATTTTTTTATGTAATGGGTTCTTTGTTTGTATTTGCAAACTTACAAGTGAGTCACTTTAAGTTTGAGGGGGGTGTTAAGATTAATGTACCCTTTGTGTATATATATATATATTTTTTTATATTTATATTTATATTTATATATATATATATATTATATATATAAATATATATTTATATATAATATATATATTAAGTAAGTTGACTTCATGTTTGAAGATCAAGAGCACCACTTTAAGGAAGCAAAGAACGAAAAAACTTAATGAAGTCAAATGAAATTTTTTTATGTAATGGGTTCTTTGTTTGTATTTGCAAACTTACAAGTGAGTCACTTTAAGTTTGAGGGGGGTGTTAAGATTAATGTACCCTTTGTGTATATATATATATATTTTTTTATATTTATATTTATATTTATATATATATATATTATATATAAATATATATTTATATATAATATATATATATATATATATTAAGTAAGTTGACTTCATGTTTGAAGATCAAGAGCACCACTTTAAGGAAGCAAAGAACGAAAAAACTTAATGAAGTCAAATGAAATTTTTTTATGTAATGGGTTCTTTGTTTGTATTTGCAAACTTACAAGTGAGTCACTTTAAGTTTGAGGGGGGTGTTAAGATTAATGTACCCTTTGTATATATATATATATATATATATATATATATATATATATATATTATATATATATATTATATATAAATATATATTTATATATAATATATATATTAAGTAAGTTGACTTCTAGTCATTGGGAACTTAGCCCAACCGTTAGCATTTCTAGCCGTTGGACCAACGGCTAGAGAGGACTCTCTCTATCCTTTCTTTCCTCTATTTTTCCTCTTCTTTTCTCTATAAATTGGGATGGGTGTGTGTTTTGTAAGGTGAGAAAGTGATGGGTAGTATTAGGTATTTTTTGTGTTTTTTGAAAGTTTTATAGTGAGAAATTTATGTAATTTTTTTTTATATTTTATTTGTGTTCTTTATTAATGAAGATATTCATTCATATTCAATATGCTTCACCTTTGTTGTTATGATCTTGTCCAAATACATACTGTTTCAACTCTTGGAGCTCTTTTTGAAGTGCATCGGGATCCGTGCTATTTCGTGACATGTGTGTCTTTGTTTGAATAGATAAATATAGATTGATAGACAGGGAAGCATGCGCCTGCCAGAACATTACATTCTCTGGTGAGAAATGATCCCTGAACAATCAAAGATCAATCTTTTACAAGAATTTCTCTTTTTGACATGAACCCCCTTTGCTTCTCAATAAAAGCCATACTTTCAAGGGGGCATCAACAGTACATGAGGATTAAAAAAGAAAAGGTAAAAAAGGAAAGCTGCTTGTTTAATTGTGCTTTATTTTAAGCTTTTGACATTTAAATAAAGGGTGAATAAAGACTTTAACCATACTGAGTATGGTTCTGGATTCATATTGAAGCCACAAGCCAGCAACTTGTGGCAAGGTATGACCTTGTCTCTAACCCTAAGCACCATTTTAGATTGCCTCAAAGCCCTAAGGTAGTGTCTAATAGGTGAAGCATGTTTTTTATGCCTTAAGACATGAATTTTGCAATGATGATATGATACAGAGATCCACCTACTAGACTCAAATGATTACTAAACATCATTATCTGAAACAAGTGAAAAGTTTATCCGCCCAGTGAAGAAAATACAATTGCACATTTTGCACCACATGAAATAAGTGAATAATACAAAATATATTCGCATTAATCACCTTTGGCTTCTCGAAATTGAGCATCTCAATCTCCCATTGAACATGAGCTCCTTGAGGCACGTTATCTGGTCTGTTCATGAGAAATACATATAGGAAATTCACTAACTAGATATATCATAAATTTTCACCTATTCTCTTGATAATTAAGAATGATGTGATTCTTTAAAGCAATTCACAGAAACATGGCACCTCTTAAATTTATCATATGCATAATCTGGGGGACAAGTGACAAGAGCAACCTCTCCAGGCAACATTAGGCGAACACACATTTCAAGTCCTTCTGGCACCTAAAATTCCGAAAAAAAATAGAAAGGAAAATCACTCAGGCAAACAACAAACCATGACAATAGCATTAAAGATATGTTGACGACTATGATATAACTAGTGTAATAAAAAGTCAAGAAGTTAAACTTTAATTCCTCTCCAGACAGCTAAAAACATGCCTTCTTGACAAGGTTGAAAGAGTACCAAACACAAACATGACATCAACACAAATAGTAAACATGCCATGACTCTGTAAACACAGCCACTCATGCACACCTTACGTGTCTAACTTGATCTATAATTGTTAAGATTAATGTATCCTATATATATAAAGATATATATATATAATATAAACAAGTTGACTTGCTCCCAACGGCTAGAATTCTAGCCGTTGGGAGGTCCCACCCTCTTACTTGAGAGGGCACTTTCTCTCCTCTCTTCCTCTATTCTTCCTCTCTTTCTTCTCTATAAATAGGGGTGGGTGGGTGCTTTGTAAAGTGAGAGAGTGATGGGTAGCTTTAGTTTTTTTGTGTGTGTTTTAGTGTATTGTAGTGAGGCCCTTATGTATTTATTTCTTTTATGTATTTTATTATTCATTATGAATGAAATCACTTTTCATGCTTCTTGTATCAAGTTTGTATATTGTTAGTGTTAAAACCCCTACAAAATCGAGAAAGGAAGAGGAGAGGGAGAGAGAGAGAGAGCTCGAATTTTCTTTTCTCTGTTGGGAATCGGCAGCCACTATTCTTTCTTAGTGGCTGCACTAAACATCATTAAGTTAAATAGGTTTTACAAGACTTTTACATAGACAAGACTGCCTTCTGTTAGTAATGTGTATTACATTATATACACGTGAACCATATGGATCCATATCCGATCCGATCCATGTTCTAATACCCTCCCTCAAGTTGTGCATGGGAGTGAACCATGTGCAACTTGTTCTTCAGATACCAAAAACGGTTACTTGTGAGACCTTTTGTGAACATATCGGCAACTTGGTCTTCTGAAGACACATAAACCGGTTCAATCTCTTTGTTTGCTACCTTTTGTCTGATGAAATGCTAGTCAATCTCAATATGCTTGGTCCGACTGTGATGGATGGGATTGAATGCAATTTGTATAGCACTTCTATTATCACACATGAGAGTTGAACTTGAGATACTCTCTCCCATCTATGTAAGTAGATGTCTAATCCAGGTCACTTCTGCTGTGGTAGCTGTCATAGATCTATATTCTGCTTCTGTGCTGGATCTTGCCACAGCTTTCTGTTTTCTACTACTCCATGAGATAAGATTGCTTCCAATGAAAACACGGTATCCTGAAACAGACCTCCTCTCATCTGGATCCTCTGCCCAGTCTGCATCAATATAAGCCAATATATCATGTTTCGGTGCTATCCATGAAGATTGTACATAAGTGAGTCCATCACCTACCGTGCATTTTAGATAGCGAAGAATACGTTTGATGGCATCCATGTGACCAGTCTTTGGTTGATGCATGAACTGAGATATTTGATTTACAGAATATGCAATGTCTGGTCTAGTAAAGGTAAGGTATTGTAACATGCCCACTAAACTGTGATACTTGCTTGCATCAGGATATAAATCACCATCACATATACTGAGTTTTTTATTAACAACACTGGGTGTAGGCACAGGTTTGCAATCTGTCATTCCTGCTTTGGTCAGAAGATCAAGAGTGTATTTGTGTTGAGTCAATGACATTTTTTCATCCTGTCTGTCAACCACTACACCAAGAAAATATCTCAGTTCTCCAAGATCTTTCATCTTGAATCGCATACTTAGTAAAGCTTTAATTCGTTGAATATGGTCTGGAGCATTACCAGTGATCACTATATCATCAACATATATAAGTAAGAAAACCATAGAGGCTTCATCCCTATATATGAATAAAGAATGATCTAGTTGGGAACGAATGAAACCGTGGTTCTGAATCTCTAAGGAGAAGCTTTCAAACCATGACCTGGAGGCTTGCTTTAAACCATACAGTGCTCTGGTCAATTTACATACATACTCTTTTGGGTCTCCCTCTGCATAACCTTGAGGTTGCTCCATGTAGACCTCTTCTTTTAAATTCCCATGAAGGAATGCATTCTTAACATCAAGCTGACTAAGGGTCCACCCATGTTCAATGGTCAGGCCAAGGATAATACGAATAGTTCCCATTTTCACCACTGGGCTGAAAGTCTCATCATAATCTTGACTGTATTCTTGAGTGAATCTTTTGGCAACAAGACATGCCTTGTATCGTTCAATGCTACCGTCTGGTTTATACTTAATCTTATACACCCATTTCGAGCCAACAACATTTTTGTTTGGGGGACGCCCAACTATTTCCCATGTTTAACATTCATGAAGTGTCTCAATCTCCTCATTCATTGCTTCAATCCATTTGTTAGATTGAACAACTTGACAAAACCCAAGTGACTCATGTTTTTTAATCTTGGATAGAAAGACCTGAAAATCCATAGAGAAGTTATCATAACTCACTCATTTTTCAATAGGGTGCCTTATTTTGCCTGATCTTCTTGGTGCCTCTCTGTTGCTGGACAATGCCACGTGTTCTTCAATAGGTGCGTCTATTTGCTCTCTAGGTCTTCTGGTATAGACATTTCCTTTGTATCTCAGACATTTTGTTCCCGATATCTTATCTGAAACCGTCTCATCATGGATGCTTTCAGGAGCCAAAGTGGTATGTTCAGCAGCATGTGAAATAAGTTCAGCACTGAGCCATGGATCATACCAATTATCAGTTGCGTCATCATGTTCATGATTGTGATTTACTTTATTTTTCAGAAAACTATTTTAATCAAAAACAACATTTCTGGAAATTCTGATCTTCTTATTGGCAGGGTCATAACACCTGTAACCTTTGTGTTCACCTGCATAGCCTACAAATTGGCATATAGAGGCTTTGTCCTGAAATTTAGTTCGCATGGATTTATCAATGTGTACATAACATGTGCATCCAAAAACTTGTAACTCATCATAATCAGGATTAACACCGAAGAGAACATAATAGGGGGACTGATTTTCAAGGATAGTCAAAGGGAGACGATTTATCACATGAGTGGCAGTGTGAAAAGTTTATGTCCAAAGACTAATGGGCAAGTTACAATCATGCATCATGCTCATTGCACTTTCCACAATATGTCTGTGTTTATGTTCGGCTATTCCATTTTGTTGTGGAGTGTACAGGCAAGAAACTCTATGATGTATCCCATTATCTTGGAGAAAATCTAAAATTTCTTTGGAGGAATACTCACCACCTCCATCGCATTGGAGAATTTGAATATTTTGGGAGAATTGAGTTTTAACATAGGCATGAAAGTGGCAGAAAATAAGAAAAACCTCTGATTTGTGTTTCATAAAGAATATCCAGGTAAAACGAGAGAAACTGTCAATAAAAGATACATAATATTTGCTTCCATAAAAGGAAGGATTGGGGGCTGGGCCCCAAACATCAGTACATATTATCTCAAAGGGCATGGAGGCTCTTTTATTTATTTGATGAAAAGGAAGTACATGACTTTTGCAGACCTGACAACTGAGACACATTTTATCCTTCAATGAAGGTGAAAAAACTCTAAAAGAAAACCATTGGACACTAACTTTTCAATAAAGACTTGATTACAATGACCAAGACGAGAATGTCAGAGATCTGGCTTATTACATTTGGATATACTTAGGACGTTTTTAGAGATATGGTCAGACTTGGGCTTCAGGACACTGAAGGCTGGATCTTCATTGAAGACATACATGTTTCCACGTCGCTCTCCTTTAGCGAACATCTCCTTCGTTTGAAGATCCTTGACAAAGACAGAAGTAGGAGTAAATTTCATAGATGAATTGGTAGAGTCAACAAGCTTAGAAACAGAGACAATATTTTTTTTTTTATATTTGGTGCATGAACAACATCAGATAAAGGAATAGATGACTCAGACAAAGGAATGAGGACGTTGCCTATGTTTGAAATAGGGTGGTGAGTCCCATCTCCAGTTACAATGTTAAATTTACCAAAATAAGGAGTCAAAGTAGAGAACTTACCTGCATTGCCAGTGACATGAGCTGCTGCCCCAGAGTCAACATACCATATTCCATCATCATACTGTTTCAGATTCAAGTTGGTCATGGCAGATAAGAGAAGATCCTTAGCATCATCACTGACCCGAAATGTACCTGTCATTCCTGATGTAGTAGTATTTCTATTGTTTTGCGTTCTATTCCGATTTTGTGGGTTGAACCAACAGTTGGCTTTGATATGACCTTGTTTGTTACACTGGTAGCATGTGGGAACATTCTTTGAAAAACTAATTGCGGAATTTGGTGTAGGTAGTAACCCACGTCCACCTTGGATGGGAGTTCCCCTACCTCTGTCACGTCCTCCTCGTGTATGATCAGCTATCATTCCTGTGGCAAGCACCTCATGAGTAGAGGATTGCCCTGCTGAAGCATCAGACATGCTTTTCAGAGTCATCTCGTACTGAAAAAGTTTGGCACGTAATTCTTCAAAACTGAGCAACGTAGGTAAGCATAACAAAGAGGTAACAAGAACATGATACTCTGATCCCAGACCATTCAGTGTCTGCTGCACCTTTTCTTTATCTGACACTGGATACCCAACCATGGCTAATTGATTTGTGATGCTTTTGACTTGATTTAAGAATTCAATAATGCTCATTGCCCCCTTTTTCAACATCTGAAATTCTCGTTTAAGAAACAACACTTTAGCCTCTGATATCTGAGAGTAGGTCTGAGCTAAAGCCTCCCACAAAACTTTAGATGTGCAATCATCAGGAATGGAAATCAATACTTCTTGTGACAATATGGAAGTGATGTACGCGACGAGGGCCTGATCACGCTTCATCCAAGTAACAAATGCAGGGTTGCGAATAATATTCGGCAATCCTCCATCCTCTTTGGCTTCGATTGTGATAAATTTTGAAGGCAAGCCATCCAAGTGACCTGAAAGATCTTGACTACGAATAAAGGGAACAATTTGCCTTGTCCAAGTCAGATAGTTGTTTGTAGTTAGCTTTTCCGAAACTAGCAGCCTCAGGAAACTGGAAGAAAGGCCTGAATTGACTGAAGTATCCATTTGTAGACTTGTTGACAGTTTTTTTTTGACAGAATGATGCTACATAATGACACTAGTGGTTGAACATAAATTGACACAGTTGGCAGAAATCGGCACAGAGAAAAACAATGTCACGACAAGATAAATGTATTTATAGGTGTAAAAAAAAACTTTACAGAAAATGAATGGAAGACGAAAATGGTAGATCTCTGACAGGTAAAATGAACGAGAATAAGGCAGGTGTGACAGGTAAAACAAGGTGGACAGACAGGTAAAACCAGGGAACTCAATTTTTCTGATATTAGAATATTAGACTTTTCACAACAAAAACAAGTTGTGAGATAAGATAAGAAGAGAAAGAAAAAAAATAGGAAACTCGACCTGTTTAGAGAAAAACTTGGCTTTTGGGTTCGGCTAAAGGAACTCACCTTTTTGGGCTCGACTGAAGAAGATGATTGAAGGAAGTCGGCTCTTCGGCCCAGTTGAAGAAGATGAGATTTGTTTAGAGAAGGACTTGGCCTTTGGGATCGGCTGAAGAAACTCGCCTTTTTTTTTGTTGGGAATCTGCAACTCGCCGGGCTCGACTGGACTCGGATAATACTCGGTTGAAGGACTCGGCTTTTGTGAACTCGTCTGAAGTAGAAAAGAAGTAGTCGTGATAGACAGATTCCAGTATCTGTCGCAGAGGGTAGCAAGCGTAACAGAGAGGCGCAGGGTCGACTTCCAGAGGCAGATCGTGGCCAAAAGGTGCAGATCCTTTTGCGTCAGACGTAACAGACAGAGAGGCACAGGGTCGCAGAGGGTAGCAGGTGTAACAGAGAGGCACAAGGTCGACTTCCAGAGGCAGATCCTTTCGCATCAGACGTAACAGACAGAGAGGCGCAGGGTCGCAGAGGGTAGATCGTGGCCAAAAGGTGCAGATCCTTTCGCGTTCCTGATGAAGACACCTTTATGCCCAGGGTTGTCGCCGCTGCTCTAATACCATGTTAAATGTTGAGAATAGGTGGTTTTAAGTGAAGTTTTTTCATATTAGATGCTATTTGAAATTATGTTTTCATAATGGGCTTAGTTGTAATTATTCTTTTAAGCCTCTCTCTATTTAACATAGAGAGAGGCCCTAATAATAGGTTAACGAGTTTTCTCTCCCTGTGCAGCCGTCTCTCTCTCTCTCTCTCTCTCTCTCTCTCTCTCTCTCTCTCTCTTTCTCTCTCTCTCTCTCTCTCTCTACCTAGGGTTCGGTGCATCTTTCTACATGGTATCAAAGCACAATCGATCGTGGGATCGTGATCGATCGTGATCAAACTACGATCCAACGAAAATATCTTTCCAATCAGGTCAGCGATTAATTTTTTTTTAAGATCTGATGACAGATCTGGGCGTGTTGCTGGTCGTGGATGCTTGTTGTTGCCGAGTTTTTTTCTTGCTGTGAGTTCCTGTCATGATTCTCTGTTTTCGAGCCTTATTTCATTCCCTGGTGCTGAATGTTTGCCTTGCCGTGACTCCCTGGTGCCGAGTCTTATTTAAGCCGTGATTCCCTGATGTTTGGGCCACGATTTTTTTTCTGTTTCGTGATTTCATGTCGTGACTTCCTGGTTTTTGGGAGAAACAGCAATCACACTCGTAGTGGTGTTGCTAGTGATTGGAAAATGACTGACTGTCAAGTTGTATATGTCTAGGGAGCAACCTCTGTTATGATTCAGGGTCTGCGTATGCAGAGGTATGTTGGTTGTGCTTCGCTGATGTGCTGAAAAATAAGTTCTGCGTATGCAGAGTTATGTTGGTCGTGATTCGCTGATGTGCTGAAAAAAAAAAACAGGTTCTGCATATGCAGAGTTATGTTGGCCGTGATTCACTGATGTGCTGGAAAAAAAAATTTAAACTATTTTTCATGTTTGTGGGCTGTTGTTCACTACTGTCGTGGAAACTGCAGGCTAGATTTCCTGCTGTGCTGGGAAAGTACTCGTGTTGTGGGCTGCTATCCCTTACTGTCGTGGTTTTTTTTGTGTGTGAACAGCTGCTGATTGTCATATTGGTTGGTGTGTGAGTGTAACACACGTTTTTTCCTGTGTTGATTGGAGTCTGTCCAGTTTTTTTTTGCTGAAACAGAAGTATGGCTGAAACTTCGAAATGTGATTCCAAATTGGAAAATATTGGAGAGTATAAGGCATTTGTCAATCCCTTTTCGTATGGCTCGTCTTTAAGGTTGAATGAAACTAACTATGCCAGGTGGTCCAGAACTTTTATGATGTCGGTATCTGGACATCGCAGAAAACATATTGTTGAGATTAAGAGGTTTTAAGTTTTAAGTTTATATTGTTGAGAATAGGTGGTTTTAAGTTAAGTCTTTTTATATTAGAGGCTATTTGAAATTATTTTTTCATAAAGGGCTTAGATGTAATTAGTCTTTTTAGCCTCTCTCTATTTAACATAGAGAGAAGCCCTAATGATTAAGATGATAGTGTTTTCTCTGTGCAGCTGTCTCTCCCTCTCACTCTCACTCTCTCTCTACCTAGGGTTTGGTGCTTCTTTCAACATGGTATCAAAGCCATCGATCGTGGGAGCGTGATTGATCGTGATCAAACTATCGTGGGAGCGTGATCAAAAAGCTTCTGTTAATAAGGTCAGCTGGTTAGGTTTCTGTGTAAGATCTGATAACAGATCTGGAGATCTGTCATCAGATCTAAGGAAGCAGGATGCGTGTCCCCCTGCAGTTCTGGTAGCTCCTCGTTTCTTTTTGAGATTCCCAGTTGCCGAGTTTTTATTGTCGTGGTTTTCTGCCCTAATTTTCTGCTCTGATGTCGTGATCCCCTGCCGTGATTCCTTGTTGTGTTTATCTCTGCCGTGAAGCTGTAATTTCCTGCACTGTATTGTTGCCGAGTTCGTTTATTGTCATGGTTTATGTGAGTATATGGTTGGGAGTATCGTGGTTCCTGCACTGTATTGTTGCTGAGTTCTTTGAAGGCCTATGTTTCTGCGTGCTCAAGTTATCGCTAGTTGTGAATCTGGATGGTGAGTTTATCTCAGATTCTATTTGGTGAGCAGGTGTCGTGATTTCTAGTTTCTACGTGCTCATACTATAGTTGGTCGTGAATCTGAGTGTTGAGTTCGTCTCAGATTCTATTTTGTTGTTAGATTTTAGAAGATGAATATTAGCAGCCGTGTTCCCTGCTGTGTCGTGATCTGTTTGGCTGGAAAGTGTGTGCTGTGAAAGCAGCATGTTAACTTATTGCAGGAATTTTTTTTTGAAGCAGCAGGTGTGATTCCCTGCAGTGTGGGAAAATATTTTGTTTGTGGGAATTTTTTTTGTCGAGGGATTCTGTGTTGAGTTCTGCTACTGGTTGTCTTAGTGGCTGATGTGTGATGATAACACACGCTATTCCCTGTGTCGCTTGAAGCCTGTCCAGATTTTATCTCTGGTGTGGAAAATTGTGTAGTCGCGGAAAACTGATGTGTGATAGTCTGAAAACCAGACACATCTTTATCGTGTTGGATGTGTGATCTTGATTTGCAACCAATAGCCATCCGCAGTTGAGGTGGAAGGTGCTGGTCAAGTTTCTTTAAAAAAAAATTAAGTTTGGATCTGAATAGTAGCAAGTCGTTTTTCTCAAATTTCATTGGTGAAATCAAAACTTAATATAGTCGGGTTCGTAGTTGATTGTGGGTGTGCGCGTGTGGTTGCTCCTTGATTTTGTGAATCTAGCCAATTAGTTTACATTATGGCTCAAGTGGTTAAATCAGATGCAGATTCCTCCAATGATTATGTAACACTTAGCAAGGTTGAATATGACGAGTTCCTTGCTTTACGATCATCCACTTCGAAGTCTTCTGTTGCGGAGGTTGTGTGCTCGGCAGGTGATGGCCTATCTGGTCAAGGTGATAGGTAGATCATTGATTCTGGAGCCTCTGGTCACTTGTGCAGAAATTCGAGTAATTTTTTGGGTTTAAAACTTGTGACTGTTCAAAAAGGGGTACGTCTTGCTGATGGTAATTCTTCCTCAATTGTAGGGCAGGGAAGCATGTCTATTACTCCTATTCTTCAATTGTCGCATGTTCTTCATGCTCCTTCGTTTCCACAGAATTTACTATCCGTCAGTCGAATGACAAAAGATTTGAATTGTAGAGTGATTTTTTATCCTATGGGGTGCACCTTTCAAGACTTGCTGACGGGGAGAAAGATTGGTGGCGGCTATGAGGAAGGTGGTCTGTATTACCTACACCAACCAGAAGTTTCGGCCTATTCTGCTGGTACATCATCCTCAAGTCCTCTATTGTGGCATCATCGTTTGGGTCACCTTCCAGTGACAAAACTTCGTCGTGTCATTCCTCATATACCTCCCTCAGTTTCTTTTCAGTGTGAAACATGTCAATTGGGAAAACATTGTCGAAGCTCTTTCCCCACTAGTCAGAGTCCGTTAAGTCAAGGATTGTTTGATCTTCTTCATGTCGATGTGTGGGGTCCGAGTAGGATTCCGAATAGGTCTCAGTGTCATTATTATCTAGTTATTGTTGATGACTTCTCAAGGTTATCGTGGGTGTTCCTGTTAAAAGATCGATCTCAAGGTCCTGTCATTCTTAAATCTTTAATTGCCGAGATAAAAACTCGATTTGATGTGTGTTAAAATTGTTTGTACTGATAATGCTCTTGAGTTCAAATCCAAAGACTTACTTCAATTCTATTCTGGTAATGGGATTCAACCTCAATTTGCATGCCCCCATACCTCCCAGCAAAATGGGGTGGCTGAGAGGAAACATAGACAAATCCTTAATGTTGCTCGGTGCCTTATGATTCAATCCAATATGCCATATTCATACTGGGGCGATGCGGTTCTGACAGCCGGTTTTCTGATAAATCGCATGCCGTCAAGCTCTGTAGAAGACCAGATCCCTATTCAAATTCTCCATCCAGAGGCTCCTCTCTTCCATATCCCCCCTAAAGTTTTTGGATGTGTGTTTTGTGCATAAGCTGGGTCCGGATCGAGATAAACTTGCTGCGCAGTCTATTAAATGTGTTTTCCTTGAGTATCCTAAGAACCAAAAAGGATATCGTTGCTACGACCCTATATCTCATAAAGAGTATGTTAGTGCGGACGTTACCTTCTTTGAGTCTATTCCTTATTTTTCAAGTACTACTCCCAGACTACAAGAGAGCCTTGGTGATATCCTTCCTCTGTCGATTCCTCCCTTTCTGTTAGAGTCGCTTCCTCCTCAGTCCTTGGTTCCAGTGTCAGGTGTGTCTCGCTTCCGAAACCCTCCCATAGTATACACGCACAGGGTGCCTCCTACCTCCATGCCGCCATCACCTCCTTCTCCTCAGGTAAGTATTTATGAGCAAATTGTTGCCCCTACATCTGATGTTGATCTTCCCATTGCTCTGCGCAAGGGAAAGAGACAGTGCACTTTTTACCCCATCACGCAATTTGTATCAGAAGCTAATCTTGGGGCATCTATGAAGAATTTTATTTCTGCTCTGTCTGCCTCTTCTGTTCCGCTTCATCACAGTCAAGCTCTAGTCGACTCCAACTGGATGCAGGCTATGCGTGATGAGATGGATGCCCTATGGTCTCGAGGCACTTGGGACTTGGTTGATCCTCCCATAGATGCAGATATTGTAGGCTGCAAATGGGTATATAGCATTAAGTATAACTCAGATGGGTCGATTGAACGGTACAAAGCCCGGTTGGTTGCAAAAGGCTACACTCAGACTTATGGGGTTGACTTTTTTGAAACTTTCTCCCCAGTTGCTCATCTTGGCACTATTCGTCTCGTTCTTTCTGTTGTTGTGCACCATGGATGGCCCTTGTTTCAGTTGGATGTCAAGAATTCCTTTTTGTATGGGGATCTGCATGAAACTGTCTACATGCAACAACCTCCAGGGTTCGAGGTTCAGGGGGAGTGTCAGAAGGTGTGCAAGTTGAAGAAGGTTATTTATGGCCTGAAGCAGAGTCCGTGGGCATGGTTTCATAAATTATTTGAGGTAATGTCGAGCTTTGGATTTGTCAAGTCAGCTTCAGATCATTCCTTGTTTATCAAGAAAACCAATACTCGAATTGTTGTTATGGTGGTATATGTCGATGACATCATATTAACAGTGAGCAGTGCCCAAGATATTTCTGCAACAAAAGATCATCTTCAGAAGCACTTTGTTACTAAAGATCTTGGTCACCTTCGATATTTTCTGGGTATCGAGATTGCAAGAAACAAAGAGGGCTTAGTGTTGTCTCAAAGAAAGTATGTGTTGGACTTATCAAAAGAGACTGGAATGCTAGGAACTAAGCCAGCTAATATTCCAATGGATCCCAAAACTCACATGTTCGATGAGAAGTCTGACTATGTGGATAGTGTCAGCTTTAGATCCTTTGTGGGTAAGTTGCTATATGTGACTGTTACTAGACCTGACATTTCATTAGCCGTGAGTAAAATCAGTCAGTTCATGGACAAATCTACAAAAGTTCACTGGGATGCAGCTATGATGGTTCTTCGCTATTTAAAGTCATCTCCTGGTAAAGGTCTGTTGTTTAAACGAAATCCATCGTTGGATGTGGTTGCCTACACTGACGCAAATTACGCAGGATCTGTCGAAGATAGGAAGTCAACATCTGGATTTTGTGTGTTTGTGGGAGGAAATCTTGTTACCTGGAGGAGTAAGAAACAAACCGTTGTAGCCAGGTCGAGTGCTGAATCTGAATACCGAGCAATGGCCCAGACTGCAGCTGAGATTATGTGGGTAAAATCAGTCTTGACCGAGCTTCAGGAGAAAGTATCCCTTCCTATGTTGATGATGTGTGACAATAGGGCTGCTACATATATCGCCAACAACCCAGTGTTTCATAAAAGGACTAAACATATTGAAGTTGACTGTCACTATGTTCGTGACCTGGTTCAAGCTGGGTTTATCTGCACCGATCATGTATCTTCCGAAGATCAAGTAGCGGATGTTTTTACCAAAGCCCTGGCGAGACCTAATTTCTCAAAATGTTGTGACAAGCTGAGCATGATTGATATCTATGCTCCAGCTTGAGGGGGAGTGTTGAGATTAAGAGGTTTTAAGTTTTAAGTTTATATTGTTGAGAATAGGTGGTTTTAAGTTAAGTCTTTTTATATTAGAGGCTATTTGAAATTATTTTTTCATAAAGGGCTTAGATGTAATTAGTCTTTTTAGCCTCTCTCTATTTAACATAGAGAGAAGCCCTAATGATTAAGATGATAGTGTTTTCTCTGTGTAGTCGTCTCTCCCTCTCACTCTCTCTCTCTCTCTTCTATCTTTCCCTCTATCTCTCTCTCTACCTAGGGTTTGGTGCTTCTTTCAACACATATCTTGTTGGAAGACGAACCCACTGAAAAAGTGGGAAAATATGTTACCTGGGATGAAGATAATGACATAGTTATGGCATGGATTATGAATAGTGTCGAACCCCATATTGCAGATGGTTTAATTTACTATAATACAGCCAAACAGATGTGGGACAATCTTCGAGATACGTACTCACAAGAGACTAATGTGAGTCGTATCCTACAAGTTGAACAGGAAATATATAATTTACAGCAGAGAGATCAAACCTTGGCCCAGTACTATGCCTCCGTCAAAGCTGCTTTTGAAAGACTTAATGCTCGTAGACCCCTCTGTTGTTCGAAACAAAAGGATCATCAACAACAAACTATGGTTGCTCGGTTTCTTACAGGTTTATCTTCAGAATTCTTTGTTGCAAAAGTCCAAATGTTGACTGGCTCAGATGTACCTACTCTTGCTGAGGCATATAATCGTCTGAGTAGACTTGCGATCTCTCTTCCACAATCTCAGCATATGACTCAGTCATCTGCTCTAGTTGTCTCATCTGGTTATGGGCGTGGAAATCTTCAGAACATCAGAGGAAGAGGTCGTGGACGAGGTATGAGAGGCAGAGGAAAGCTTCAATGTACATTTTGTGGAAAATATGGACATTTAGAAGATCGTTGCTGGGATAAGCATGGCCGACCAACCTCTTCTTCATCAAAGTCATATGCCCCTAAAGCAAATGTTACTACTTTCGAGGCAACAAAGGCACAGAAAAATATCTCTGCAAGTGACAGTAGTATCACCCTCAGTCGTGCCGAATATGATGAGCTGATAGCTATTCGTCCTTTGAGTTCCACCCCTCCTGTAGCTGGGGTTGCCTATTCAACCGGAAATCATCTTCATCCGACTGACAGTAAGTGGATTATTGACTCTGGTGCATCCAGACATTTGTGTGGAAATTCACTTGTTTTTTCAGATCTAAAGGATAGTAATGCTCAGCTTGGAGTCTCATTAGCCGATGGGAGCTCCTCCCCGGTTGTTGGTGAGGGAAATATTTTTATATCCTCCTCGTTACAGTTGCAAAATGTTCTTCATGCTCCAAAATTTCCTCAAAGTTTACTCTCTGTTAGTTGCCTTATAAAAGAACAAAACTGTAGAGTAATATTTGATCCGATGGGTTGTCATTTTCAGGATTTGCTGACGGGGAAGAAGATTGGTGGAGACTATGAAGAAAATGGAGTTTACTACCTACATCATCCAATGGGTATTGTTCATGCTGCAGTGGAACATTCATTCAGTCTTGTTCAGTGGCATCGTCGTCTTGGTCATCCTTCATTGTCAAAGCTTCGTTCGGTCTTTCCTCAGATTCCTTCCACCACATCCTTTCAGTGTGAAGCATGTCAGCTGGGCAAGCATCATCGAAGTTCGTTCCCTTCGAGTCAGAGTCAGTCTAGTAAAAAGTCTTTGAACTTCTTCATGCAGATGTATGGGGTCCTAGTAAGATTCCTACTAGGACTCAGTGTCGATACTATCTAGTTATTGTTGATGATTTCTCTAAGTTGTCATGGGTGTTTTTAATACAGGAACGATCTGAAGTTCCAAGTATTATCAAATCCTTAATTCTTGAAATAAAAACTCAGTTTAAATCTATTGTCAAGATTATTCGCACTGATAATGCCCTCGAGTTTAAATCAAAAGGTCTGTTACAATTTTACCAAGATCATGGCATCCAACCCCAAACTTTCTGTGCCTATTCATCTCAATAAAATGGGGTGGCTGAGCGAAAACATCGGCACCTGCTTGATGTTGCCAGGACCATTATGATTCAATCCAATGTTCCTGCGTTATACTGGGGTGATGTGATTACCACTGCTTGCTATCTGATCAACCGCATGCCTTCGTCTTCTGTGGGTGATCAAATTCCATTACATATCCTAAAACCTAATGCCCCACTCTTTTCTTTCTCACCAAAAATATTTGGATGTGTTTGTTTTGTACACAAACTTGGCCCTGACCATGATAAATTAGCTGCTCAAGCTACAAAATGCATATTTATAGGTTATCCCAAAAATCAAAAGGGATATCGATGTTATGATCCTATTTCTCGCCGAGAGTATGTCAGTGCGGATGTATCTTTCTTGGAATCCACTCCATATTACTCCATTTCCGGTTTCCCGCTGCAGGTTGATCCAGCTGAGTCTTTTTCATTACCTATACCTCCTTTTCCTTTGGAATTTGTGCCCTCATTCCCGAACCAAACTTCATCCTCTTCCAGATTTAATAATCCTCCATTGGTATATGTGCGTAGAGCTCCACCTCCGCAAGAGCCTTCATCTTCTTCTTCTCCTGAGGTAAGTTCTACTGACAATAGTGATCTTCATGATGATGATAATGTTAAAATACATGTAATTCATATATATACATTTATATATATATATATGCCTAAAATACCCGATAGGGGTATTTTAGTCATTTCACAAGTACCCGATAGGGGTACTTGTTTTGCTTCTTTTATTTTCCTTTTTGTTTTTTGTATTTTATATTTTTTATTTTATGTTTTTTTGCTCACACAAAGGGGCCCCACCATGTAGTCGATGGGGCCCCCAACGGTCACATTTGTGACCGTTGGGGGCTCCCAACGACTACATGGGGAGCCCCTAGGTGGCTCTCCTTTTAAGGCCATTTGGCCATCCCCCCTCTCCTTCTTTGGTGTATAAATAGGGGTGAACCCCTCTTGTATTTTTCAATCAAGAGAGCTCTCTCTCTTTTCAATAAGAGACTTTTATATTTTTATGTTGTGTTATCTCTTGTGGGTTTGGGTGTTAGCCCTTTTGTTTATTCATTAGTGGATGTTGTAAGTGCTTAATGCACTCTTTGCTTTTCCGCATATTTCATTACATGGTATCAAAGCCTTGTTTATGCTCTTCTTCTTAATATAGCTAGTCGTGCAGCTATATTTTTTTTCTTGTTGTATCTCCCTCCATTTACCCTCTTGTGAGTGTTTGAAATTGAAGGAGAACAAAAGATTGATCTCTCCTTCAAGCTCAATGGCTCCAACTACATGATGTGGGCCGCCGCCATGGAGAACAACCTCAAAGGTAAAAAACTTTGGGGATACGTTATGGGCACCATTCCGGAACCACAACTCCAACTAACTAAGATGGATGGTGATCAAGAAAAAGCTCTTGAAGGAATTGCCCGCATGAAGGCCATTGAAGATCACCAATCTAAAGTGGAAGATTGGGAAAGCAAGCATGCCAAGATTCTTGCTTGGTTCATGAACAATGTGGAGCTCAAGATTTGCGCAAACATTGCCAAGTTTCGGATGGCGAATGAAGCATGGTTCTTTATGAAAGGTATGTTTACTCAAAAAGACCTTGCTCGTCAATTCTTTCTTCAAGAAAAAATCCGGACTATCAAGCAAGGAGAAATGAGTGTAAGGGATTACTTTAGCACTCTTGGTCCCCTATGGGATGAACTATCCTTACTAGAACCAAAATGGGTTTCTAGTGTGGATGTGGAATTAAGGAGAGAACAAATGGAAAAAGAACACTTTTTCCAATTTTTACATGGGCTTAGGCCCGAATATGAACAAGTTAGATCTTCCCTCCTACATAGATCTAAGCCTCTTCCCTTGGAAGATGCCATAGCCGAAATATGCCAAGAAACTCGTTTTGGCATGATTAAAGGAGGAGATGATGTCTTGGCCGTATCAAAACCCGGCAACCATGTGAAAGCTTACAAACCTCCTTATTTTGGAAGGCAAAATAATTTTAATGGCAACTATAGAAAAGCCATTTGCCAACATTGTCAAGAGCCGGGTCATATAAGACCTAATTGCCCTAAGTTGAATGAAGCACCTAAAAATAAGGTTGCTTCCGTTGAAGAAGCTACTCAAAAGAAAGAGGAAACCACAAAAGGGAAGGAATCTTTTTCTCTTGCTCAACTATCGGAAGCACTACAAACTCTACTCAAGATTCCATCAACCTCGGGTGTCGCCATAGCTTCTTCCTCTCCTCCAAGTATGTCTTCTTGGATCCTTGACTCTGGAGCTTCCTTTCATATGACCCCACTTGAAAATGAGCTTTCCGATTTATGTAATAATTATAAAAACTCCTATGTTTCAACTGCCGATGGTACATCTTTACCAGTAAAAAGTTTTGGAACTTTAAACTTTTCCAAAGATTTCTTTGTGCCAAACGTGAGAGTTGTACCTCAACTTAATTTAAATCTTCTCTCTGTTGCTCAAATATGTGATCATGGATGTGAAATCTCCTTCTCAACTAAGGATTGCTCTATACAGGATCTCCGGTCCGGAAAGCAGATTGGGCAAGGCCATAGGAGGGGAGATCTCTATTACATGAGCAACTTGAAACTCCCCACTAACTCTTTTTGTAACCATGTCCAAGATAAAAATATTGAAATTTGGCATCAAAGACTTGGACATCCAAGTTTCTCAAAAATGTACTCCTTTCCATTTGGAAAGAAATTTTGTAATGAGAAACATTTTGTTTGCAAGAATTGTATTTTTGGCAAAATGAAATCTACTCCTTTTACAAACCGAATTTTTGTGTCCAAAAGACCTTTTCAGTTAGTCCATTCGGACGTTTGGGGTCCTTCCCCGATCATGTCCAAAGGAGGGTACTCCTATTACGTTACTTTCATTGATGACAACACTAGGTATGTACGGATCTACTTTCTCAATTTAAAATCCGAAGTCTTTGACTTCTTCAAAAAAATTCATATGATAGTTAAAAATCAATTTTTAAGTAATATCTCTACTCTTAGATCCGATTCAGGTGGAGAATATTTATCAAATGAATTTCAAAACTATTTAGAAGTAAATGGAATTTGTCATCAAAGATCGTGTCCTAGGACTCCCCAACAAAACGGCTTGGCCGAAAGAAAGCATAGACACATCATGGAAACCACTAGGACACTCCTTATTTCCAAAGAAATTCCAAAGAGTTTTTGGGCCGAAACGGCCTTAACCTCAACTTACTTAATAAATAGAATGATATCTTCATCTTTACAAAATACATTCCATATGAAAAACTATTTGAAAGAACACCCGATTTCAATAGATTAAGAATTTTTTGATGCAAATGTTTTGTCCTTACACATAAACGGGACAAATTATCTCCTAAAGCTATTGAATGTGTTTTCTTGGGATATGGAGAAAATCAAAAGGGTTTTAGATGTTTTGACTTGAAAGATAACAAACTCTATGTATCCAAAGATGTAACCTTTTTGGAAAATGAAAATGGTTTTGTGAAAACTAAAGATATTGACGAAAGTGAATATGCTTTTTTATTTGATCTTCTATCTCAAGAAGAGGAAATCTCTAATGAGTCTTTGAATGACCTAGAGGATATTCCTCTTGACAAAGTTATAGATGAAAGTGATAGACCAATCCAAACCTATGTTAGGCGTGGTCAATAAACTCAAATGAGCGCCTTAGAAAAATACTCTCAAGGATCCAACATAGAAGAAACCTCATTAAGGAGATCCAGTCGGATTTCCAATCCTCCTAATAGGTTTGTTTCTTATGAGTCCCTAACTCCAAGATATAGAGCGTGTCTAATTGCATTACACTCATTTCATGAACCTTCACACTATAATGAGGCCAAAAACATTCCCCAATGGGTTGAAGCCATGAACTTAGAGCTTAGTGCCCTTAAAAAGGCAAAAACTTGGGAAATAACTTCGTTACCCACTGGAAAGAAATCAATTGGATGTAGATGGGTCTTCAAAATTAAAACTAAGAGTGATGGTTCATTAGAACGTTATAAAGCACGGTTAGTAGCCAAAGGATATGCTCAAGAATATGGTATAGATTATGAAGAAACCTTCGCACCTGTTGCTAGAATGACTAGTGTTAGGACTCTTATCGCCATAGCATCTGTTAAAAAATGGTCTATCTATCAACTAGATGTCAAGAATGCTTTCTTAAATGGCGAATTAACTGAAGAAGTTTATATGGATCCTCCACCAGGAGTGTGTATTGGTAAAGATAAAATTCTCAAACTTAAGAAGGCATTATATGGTTTAAAACAAGCCCCAAAGGCTTGGCATGATAGATTTAGTAATGTAATGACAAGTTTGAATTTTCGTTCATGTTATACTGACACTGCTTTGTTTGTGAAAAGTGCAGGGTCTTCAGTAGTTATTTTACTACTTTATGTTGATGATATGATCATCACAGGAAGTGATGAGCAAGGCATTAATGATATTAAGAAAGTTTTGAAAGAAAATTTTGACATGTCTAACCTTGGTTTCTTAAGATATTTTTTAGGGATTGAAGTGGCGTACTCTCCTCGAGGGTACATTCTCTCTCAGATGAAACTTACTGCCGACATCTGTTCCAAATCTGGTATCTCCGATGATAAGAAGACAGAAACCCGAGAAGTCATCAATGCAAAATTAAGGTTGGAAGATGGAACACCTCTCGAGGATCCTACTCCCTACCGGCAACTTGTTGGGTCTCTAACCTACTTATCCATCACTCGGCCAGACATAGCTCATACCGTCCACTCTGTCAGTCAGTTTCAACATGCACCTACAACCGTGCACATGAGTGCAGTCTTAAGGATCGTCAGATATATCAAAAACACCATAACTAAGGGAGTTTTTCTTTCCTCTGCCTCGTCACTTGATTTAATTGCTTATACTGACGCAGATTGGGGAGGAAATCCCAATGACCGAGTCTCAACTACGGGATTTTGTGTTTTCCTAGGTGACTATGATTTCTTGGAGATGCAAGAAGCAACACAAGGTATCCTTGTCCTCAACGGAAGCGGAATATCGTGCTATGGCTTCTACAACCATGGAACTTGTGTGGCTAAGAAGTCTCCTCAGTGATATGGGCATTGTCATCTCTACTCCTTCGAAGATGTGTTGTGACAACAAAAGCGCAATCTATATTGCACGCAATCACACCTTCCATGAGCGTACTAAGCATATTGAGATGGACTATCATTACGTACGTGATGAATACCTAAGAGGAACCATAGCACTACCTTACGTCACATCTGAGTACCAGTTGGCGGACTTCTTCACTAAGGCCCTTGTTGCTCCTCGTTTTTTGTTTCTCCTTAACAAGCTTTCGGTTATATCCCCGTAAAGCTTGAGGGAGGGTGTTAAAATACATGTAATTCATATATATATATATATATATATATATATATATATATATATATATATATGTCTAAAATACCCGATAGGGGTATTCTAGTCATTTCACAAGTACCCGATAGGGGTACTTGTTTTCCTTCTTTTATTTTCCTTTTTGTTTTTGTATTTTATATTTTTTATTTTATGTTTTTTTGCTCACACAAAGGGGCCCCACCATAGAGTCGATGGGGCCCCCAACGGTCACATTTGTAACCGTTGGGGGCTCCCAACGACTACATGGGGAACCCCTAGGTGGCTCTCCTTTTAAGGCCTTTTGGCCATCCCCCCTCTCCTTCTTTTGTGTATAAATAGGGGTAAACCCCTCTTGTATTTTTCACTCAAGAGAGCTCTCTCTCTTTTCAATAAGAGACTTATATTTTTATATTGTGTTGTCTCTTGTGGGTTTGGGTGTTAGCCCTTTTGTTTGTTCATTAGTGGATGTTGTAAGTGCTTAATGCACTCTTTGCTTTTCCGCATATTTCATTACAGATAACAGGCCCATTGCTCTACGAAAGGGGACACGACAATGTACCTTATATCCCATATCTCATTTTGTCTCCGATGCCAGAATTGGAAATCAGATGAAGTCTTTTATTTCAGCCTTATCTGTTGAAACTATTCCTTTGAACTATCAGCAAGCAGAGCTTGATAATCGTTGGAAGCTGGATATGCAAGAAGAAATGGATGCTTTAATATCTCAGCATACATGGGATCTAGTTGATTCCCCAGCAGATGCTGACATTGTTGGGTGTAAATGGGTATATACAATAAAGTACAAATCTGATGGTTCTATTGAAAGGTACAAGGCCAGATTAGTAGCAAAAGGGTATACTCAGACATATGGTATTGATTTCTTTGAAACCTTTTCTCCTGTTGCACGGATGGGTATCATTCGTCTTGTTCTCTCAGTAGTTGTTCAGCGTGGTTGGAGCTTGTACCAATTAGATGTGAAAAATGCATTTCTATATGGGGATTTATCTGAGACCGTTTACATGCAACAACCTCCAGGATTCGAGGTTAAGGGGGAGTGTCAGAAGGTGTGTAGATTGAGAAAGGCGATTTATGGCTTGAAACAAAGTCCTCGTGCATGGTTTCAAAAGTTGTTTGAAGTGATGTCACGCTTTGGCTTTAATAGGTCAGTAGCTGATCATACAATATTTATAAAGAAAACTAACTCTGCCATAGTTGTTATGGTGGTATATGTGGATGACATCATTCTTACAGGAGATGATGTGAAAGCTATTGAAGCCACAAAGGCTCATCTTCAAAAACACTTTGTTACAAAAGACCTTGGTTCACTCAGGTATTTTCTGGGTATAGAAGTTGCCAGGAGTCGTGAAGGGATGGTTTTGTCTCAACGGAAGTATGTTCTTGACTTATTAAAGGAAACGGGAATGTTGGGAGCTAAACCAGCAAATATTCCCATGGACCATAAAGTTCAGTTGTTTGAAGAAGGGTCAAAACCGGTTGATAGCAAAAGCTATCGCTCCCTAATAGGGAAGCTACTGTATGCAACTGTGACCAGGCCAGATATTGCTTTAGCAGTAAGCAAAGTTAGCCAGTTTATGGACAAACCAACTAAGGTACACTGGAATGCAGCTATTATGATTCTCAGATATCTAAAATCTTCTCCTGGAAAGGGGTTATTGTTCAGGAAAGGTGGAACTCTGGAGATAGTGGCCATTTCTGATGCTGGCTATGCAGGATCTGTAGTGGATAGAAAATCTACCACAGGATTCTGTGTGTTTCTGGGAGACAACTTGATTTCTTGGAGAAGTAAGAAACAAAATGTGGTTTCTAGGTCGAGTGCAGAATCAGAATATCGGGCTATGGCCCAAACAGTTGCTGAATTGATGTGGGTTCGTACTGTTCTTCATGATCTTCAGGTGAAGGTTTTCTCTCCCATGACCATGATGTGCGATAACAAAGATGCAGCATACATAGCGAACAATCATGTATTTCATGAGAAAACAAAGCACATTGAGGTTGATTGCCACTATGTAAGGGATATGGTTCAAGTTGGTCATATCACTACCAAATATCTAAAGTCGGAAGACCAAGTTGCAGATATGTTTACAAAACCTCTTGCTAGACCAAATTTCTCAAAATGTTGTGACAAGCTGAGCATGATTGATATCTATGCTCCAGCTTGAGGGGGAGTGTTGAGAATAGGTGGTTTTAAGTGAAGTTTTTTCATATTAGATGCTATTTGAAATTATGTTTTCATAATGAGCTTAGTTGTAATTATTCTTTTAAGCCTCTCTCTATTTAACATAGAGAGAGGCCCTAATAATAGGTTAACGAGTTTTTTCTCCCTGTGCAGCCGTCTCTCTCTCTCTCTCTCTCTCTCTCTCTCTCTCTCTCTCTCTCTCTCTCTCTCTCTCTCTCTCGGGTTCGGTGCATCTTTCTACATTAAAACCCCTACAAAATCGAGAAAGGAAGAGGAGAGGGAGAGAGAGAGAGAGCTCAAATTTTCTTTTCTCTGTTGGGAATCGACCGCCACTATTCTTTCTTAGTGGCTGCACTAAACATCATTAAGTTAAATAGGTTTTACAAGACTTTTACAAAGACAAGATTGCCCTCTGTTAGTAATGTGTATTACATTATATACACGTGAACCATATGGATCCATATCCGATCTGATCCATGTTCTAATACCCTCCCTCAAGTTGTGCATGGGAGTGAACCATGTGCAACTTGTTCTTCAGATACCAAAAACGGTTACTTGTGAGACCTTTTGTGAACATATCGGCAACTTGGTCTTCTGAAGACACATAAACCGGTTCAATCTCTTTGTCTGCTACCTTTTGTCTGATGAAATGCTGGTCAATCTCAATATGCTTGGTCCGACTGTGATGGACGGGATTGAATGCAATTTGTATAGCACTTCTATTATCACACATGAGAGTTGAACTTGAGATACTCTCTCTACTCAAATACATTTCGATTGGCATTTGGACTATGATTTAGATTGTCTTGAGTTCCATGCTATTTTGTTACAATAATATGATCTTGATCCTTACTTTGTAATTACTTGCCTTTTATTATTTGTATTTTTTAATATCGAACTTTGATTTACTATTTAATGTTTATTAATCATAATAGCTTAAGATTATTGTTTAAGAATTTGCACTTTAAAGACGACATTCATTCTCTTTAGCTTTAGAATGTGAATTCTAAATATACATGATCCTATTCCTATATACATCACTTGGGTGCATGTGTATCATAGTCATATATATCACTTTTGGTTATGGCTGTGTTTAAGCTATAGGTTGTTTGCAACTTATTTATGTAAGAAAATAAAACCCACAAAAAGAAGCTTCGAATGATGTTCACAAAAGGTCTTTCCCAATAACCACAATGGTTCACACAACACACTCACAACAACTGAACCACTAGGGTTCAAACAAATTATTCAAAAGAGTGTGCAAGGCAAAAAATTATATCTCAATCAAGTGGGAAAAAGCCCACAAACAAAAGTAATTTTACAAGGGGGAATAGCCCCATATTTATAGTGCACAAAGGAGAGAGTAAAGAGGGAGTCGTTGGGCTCCCAACGGCTCTTACATGTTGCTTTTTGACTTTGACATGTCCAAAACTGTCTAAAATAAAATCCTAAACCTAATTCTAACTAAAATGCTAACTAAAGTAAAAATACATTATTGTCATTACATATTGATATTACATTTTTAACACTCTCCCTCAAACTTACGGTTGAAAAACCGAAAGTTTGTCCAAGAGAAACTGAAATCGACAGCCAGAGGTTTGGTAAAGAAATCTACCAGTTGATACTCTGAAGAAACATAGAGAATATCAATGGTGCCATGTAAGAACTCCTTTCGTACGTAGTGACAATCTATTTCAATATGCTTAGTACGTTCATAGAATGTCCGGTTGTTGACCATATAGATAGAACTTTTGTTGTCGCAGCATAGTCTTGATGCTCATGTACTATCAACACTCATGTTACAAAGCAAACGCCTTAGCCAAACTACTTTCATAGTGGTTATAGTCATCGCCCTGTATTCGGCTTTAGTTGACGAAAGAGAGACTTTTTGTTGCTTCTTGAACTTCCACGAAATCAATGATTCACCTAAAAATACACAAAAACCAGTAGTTGAGTGTCGATCAATGAGATCACCTCCCCAATCTGCATGAGTATAAGCAGTTAAATTTAAGGAGGAAGCAGACAAAAAAAGACCTCAAAAAATTGAAGTTTTGATATATCTAATAATGCGTAAAATAGTTCCCATATGAACAGTGGTAGGAGCATGTTGAAATTGACTCGTTGTGTGGACGACATGTGCAATGTCGGGTCTTGCAATAGAGAGATAAGATAGTGTCCCAACAAGTTGTTTGTAAGGTGTTGGATTTTCAAGTAGTTCTCAATCATCAATCTTCATTTTGATGTTTATAACTTCAGGAGTGTCAACCTGCTTTTCGTCCGTGATACCAGCCTTATCAACAATATCTAAGGCAAATTTAGACTGAGTTAGCAAATAGCCTATGAAAGAATAAGCAACTTCTATACCAAGAAAAAATTTTAAGAAACCCAAATCACTCATTTCGAAATGTGTTTTGAGAAATTTTTTAATGTTATCAACTCCCTGCTTGTCACTTCCAGTGATGATCATGTCATCCATATAAAGAAGAAAATTGATGATACCTGCATTAGAATTCTTAACAAACAATGTTGTATCAGTAAGACAAAATTGAAAACCAAAATCAATCATAACTTGGCTAAATTTATCATACCAAGCCTTTGGGGCTTGCTTAAGCCTATATAACGCTTTGTTTAATCGAAGAACATTTCATTTGGGAATATTGATACCAGTGGTGGTTTCATATATACTTCTTCAACCAGGTTTTCATTAAGAAATGTGTTTTTAACATCCATTTGATATATGTGTCATTTCTTTGAAGACGCTAGAGCTATCAAGATCCTAACTATGGTCATTCTAGCAACAAGAGCAAAGGTTTCTTCATAGTCTATTCCATATTCTTTGGAATAGCCTTTGGCAACTAAACGAGCCTTAAACCTTTCAAGAGTGTCATTACTCTTGGTTTTCACTTTGTACATCCATCTACATCCTATAGTTTTTTTTATGATGAAAGATCTTGTATAGTCCAAGTATTTTCTTTTTCTAAACCTCTTAATTCTACTGACATTGCTTCGACCGATTCAGATTGTTCTTTTGTTGTATCATAGTTAAAAGGTTCTACATAGGAGTGTATTAAAGCAATATAGGCTTGATATTTTGGTGAAAAAGACTCGTATGACACAAATTTTTCGAAAACTTTAGACACTCTCAATGACTTCCTAGTGGATACTTGTTCTTGTTCTTTAGTGTATTTTTCGAGAGCACAAGGTTTCTCTAAATTACCTCGTCTAGAATATTGAATGAAATCAGAAGGATCACTAAATGCTTCTGAATTTGTCATATCAAGTTGTTCTTCTAGACACTTGTCTATATCATCTTCAACAATTTTTGGAACTAGATCCAATAAAAAAGAATATTCATCTATTTCCTTAGAATTCACACTTTCAAAAAAACTTTCTTTTTCCAAGAAGGATGCATTCCTTGAAACGTATAATTTTCTTGTCTTGAGATCAAAGCATCTATAGCCTTTTTTATGACTTACATATCCTTAAAAGGCACATGAAATAGCACGAAGAAAGAATTTATCATTTTCGTTTGAAAAAACAAAGCATTTGCACCCAAAAACTCTTAATCTGGAGTAATCTGGGATTTGTTTAAAAAGTTTTTCAATAGGAGATATATAGTTTAAGGAAGAAGACGGCATCCTGTTGATAAGTTAAACTGCAGTTAATGTGGCTTCGGCCCAAAAAACCTTTGGTACTTGATATGTAATAAGGTTCTTGTTGTTTCTATGATATGTCTATGTTTTTTTTCTGTTAACCTGTTTTGTTGAGGGGTATAAGGGCATGATTTTTGGTGTATAATGACATCTAAGTTTAAGTAATCCTTAAATTCTTTAGACAAAAATTCTCTCCCTGAATCAGTGTGAAAAATTGAAATATTATTTTTGAATTGATTTTTAACCAATTGATGAAATATTTGAAAGTGAAAAGACTTCAGATTTGTGTTTAACAAAATAGATCTAAGTGTGTCTTGTGAAATTATCTACAAAAATTACATAATAAATAAAGCCACCTTCTGAGCTAATAGGTGTGGGGCCCCATATATCAGAGTGTATTAACTCTAGTGGTCGAGAAGAGACAAAGGTTCTTTCTTGAAATAGCAGTCTTTTCATTTTTTCAAGAATACATTTAACATTTAAAAGTTTCAGAATTACAAAAAATTTCCATCTTTAGAAAAAACCGGAGCTTGGATACACTAGGATGTCCAAGTCTCTTGTGCCAAAAGTCTAAGTCAACTTTTTGAACATTACAACATAATGTATTCTTAGGTATGCCCAAAAAATTCATGTAGTACAAACCTCATTCTCTATGGCCTTGTCCGATCAGCTTCCCTGATTGGTGGTCCTGCACTCGACATTCACGAGAGGAGAAGGAAACATTACATCAATGGTCAGTCAATTGTAAAACAGATAAAAGATTTAGATTTAGTTTAGGAATATATCTAACTTGTGGAATGCAAAACCTTCTTTAAGTTTTCAAACTTTTTAATTCCTTTAATTTCAAAAGATGTTCCATTAGCACTAAACACATTTGACCCATTTGAGTTATGACATTTAGATAACACATTAATATTTGGAGTAATATGAATAAAAGCATCTGAGTCAAGAAGCCAAAGAGATTTACCTAGATCTGAACTTGAAGTAATAATGGAAGAAATTGTGGCTCCAGTAGAGGAAGACGCTCCTTTGATCAGTGGTTGAAGTGCCTCCACTAGTTGTGCTAGAGACATGCTTCCAATGGAAGATTCATTGGATTCTTGTGGAGGTTCGACAGAGACAACCTTCTTTTCATATGATTTCTTCAGTTTTACACAATAAGTTTTTACATGTCCTGGTTCATGACAGTAATAACAGATTACTTTTTTTTCTCAAAATCATTTCTAGCATTTGTTCTTCCATAGTTTGGAGGTTTGTAAGTGCGAACATGATTCACTGATCTAGATACAACTAGAACTGAGTCATCATCTACTGAGGGAACCTTTCCTCCATGTTCAATTCTTATATAGTATCTTCTACTGAGGGAACCTTTCCTCGATGGAAGAATGGACTCGGTAGCTTCAAATTCCAATCTTAGCCCATTGACAAATTGAAAAAAGTGATTCGCATTCATTTGATTTTAGTGGAGTTCTATGTCTTGTGGGTAATGTCATTTTGGTTCGAGAAGAGCCAACTCTTTCCATAATTCGGATGAGCTATTATAGTACTTTCTAATGCTTTTGTCACCTTGAATCGTATTCCGAACTTGATGTTGTAGATTGCACACATGCGCAATGTCTTTAAGAGAATACATTCTCTTAAGATAGTCTCAAGCGTCATTTGCATGTTTAAACTTTGCAAGACTTGAACACTTTTTTATATTCACACTACTTATGAGCCAATACATAATTTTGACGTGTCCCATTCTCCATTCTTTCCACTTTTTCTCGTAAGTGATAATGGCTTTAGTCTTTTCTACCTTCGCAAGAGATATTTCTTTCTCACCTTCAACCTTTATGAGGATTAGTTTAGGTTCCAAGTCGGTTTCATCCACTACTCCCGATAACCCCTTTCCCCATATAAGGTGCTTCATAATTGAAGCCCATGTAACATAGTTTGAATCGTTGGGTTTAATGGTGACGTTATCATTGTCATCCATTTTACAAAGTTTAATAAGGAGAAGAAAGAAAACAAAAAGTAGAGGAAAGAAATGTACTACACCACGGATGGTAGATACGAACACACCTCCAAGCTTAACTTATACCACGAATTTACATATACTTGAAGAAGAACATATCTTCTTCTCCAAACTTGAGTGGCATGCTTCCCAATGCACCGAGATAAATAGCTTGATCACAACGGAGCTCTGATACCATGTAAGAAGATAAAACCCACAAAAGAAGCTTTGAATGATGTTCACAAAAGGCTATGTCACACGGACTCGGCTCCAAGGTCGCCGCACCCGCGTCGACACGCACCGACACGGGTGCGGCTCGGACTCGGTCAACCCGACCCTGGGTGTGGTCAACGCACCCAGGGTCATTTTGGTCCATTTTTTGGAAAAAAAAAATTTGAAATTTTCTGGGCTACAGCTGTAAGGAAAAAAACCCATCACAACTAAAAAACCTGTACACTTTCAAGTTTTAAGTACAGAATGGGCACAACTCAAGTTTTTGTGGTTTTTTCGAAGAAAGTGAATTATTACAGTGTATGAAGAAAGTGCCCAAAAGTGAATTATTCTTGTATGAAGAAAGTGTACAGAATGCCTTCACAACTCATCACCTGTCCCCTAATGGGCACAACTTTGACCGAGTCTTATATATATATATATATATATATATATATATATATATATATATATATATATGTATATATATTTTTTTTTTTTAATATATATATATAGCCGAGTCCCCGTGTCCAAAATTTTTGAAATTGCGCCGCACCCGTGTCGCACCCGCACCCGCACCCACACCCATGTGACATAGACAAAAGGTCTTTCCCAATAACCACAATGGTTCACACAACACACTCACAACAACTGAACCACTAGGGTTCAACAAAATATTCAATAGAGTGTGCAAGGCAAAAAATTATATCTCATTCAAGTGGGAAAAAGCCCACACACAAAAGTAATTTTACAACCCCATATTTATAGTGCATAAAGGAGAGAGCAAACAGGGAATCGTTAGAGCCGTTGGGACTCCAACGACTCTCTAGTACATGTTGCTTTTTGACTTTGGTCAAAAAGTAACATGTCCAAAACTGTCTAAAATAAAATCCTAAACCTAATTCTAACTAGCTTCTAACTAAAATACTAACTAAACTAAAAATACATTATTGTCATTATATATTGATATTACATTTTAAACAATTTACAGCAGAAAATTACCAATACTGTCAAGAGTTCTGAAAAGCTGATTATAAGCTAAAACCTCTGTTTATTCTTTTGATGAAAATTATTCCTGTACTTTCTAGTTTCCAAGATTATCAAACATTACCAATGTGGACATGGACATGGCCAAATGTAGATGAGGAATCTGTCACCCTTCTTCGAGGACAAATCCAATTTCACCATAAATATTGGATTTAAACAGGACCAGTGTCCTTTAAATAAAGTGAACATTCAAATTCCTTCCTCCGTACCAAGAAATGCTTGCAGTCATGAACAAGAAGCTAGATCAAACATAGAACCTTGTGTGTGTGTGTGTGTGTGTGTGTGTGAGGGTGGGGGGTTTGGGGGCATGGCTACTCACAAGCCCTTCTCCTGAACAAAATTCCAAAGGATGGCCATCATTGTCAATCCTCGTATCATAAAACACCTTTCTTTCTTCATTAAGAAGTGTGCCCTTATAATGGATGCGGAGGAGACTATCGTGAAGAGGGCAATCCATGGGAAATTCACCTAGCTCAACAAAAAAATTAAAAGTTGTGTCACAAATTCATGTTCACTTGATAGTAAAGCTATATGACAAACAAGAATGCCAGGATGATGATAGTATGCCTTAATGTTCAAGTGTTATATCCTGATTGGGAAATAGTTTCCAAGAAATAAAGACCATTGCTTCATATCTTTTTAACTTTCTGCAATTGTTGATCAACATTTATCAAGTTTATGACCAATGGCCCAACTTCAGTCCGAATCCATTAGCCACTCAAACTACAGATATGGTCATGTATTATAGATAGATTCACTCCAAGTTTTAGTAACTAGACAGCACACACATCTATATGCAATAACATGTTTAGGTTTTTTCTTTTAATCTCCTTATGCTGTAAATTAAATTTCAATGGAGTTTCATAATTGAGAAATTTATGACCTTCAAAACAAAGAGGTATTTACCAATATCACAGATATCGTTGTGAAAATCCCAGTGATAGAGAATCTCATAAATCATAATATTTTATAAAACCTAGTTTTTAACAAAAAAATCTAGGAAAAACATCAGCATGCATTTAAATACAAATATATAGATATAAATAATATAAAGTTAGCACAAAACCAAATCATTTTCAGAATAGGTGATACTTTGAAAATATCACACTTTCAGCACTATATCATCTTTCAAAAAAACTTCTGTGATAAAATTGAGATATTTCCAAAATATTGGTGATATTTGTGAAATAGTCATTACTATGCCTGTTCAAGCTAGGCCAGCTAATCTCATCCAACCTAATTGCACACTTACAATATCCGTGAATGATTTTACAATCAAATGCTGGTTATTACAATGCTTCTTCCAGAAAAAGGGTGATGAAGCTATCATGTAACCCACTGAAAGTAATAACAAACCATCCTATTGGTTTATAGATGCATACAGAGATGCATCTTGTGCAAATAATTCAGCAAGTAGAAGATAAACCGATCAGCAACACTTTTTATCATTTCAGCAGACCTCTTTCATGCCCTGTTTTCTTACACATGACAAAATTAAAATTGCTAAATTAGCCTCTTAGAATAAACTAGTAGACATATCTTATGTGTGTTAATCTTTTCCGAAGGTAACCTATTGCTGCCAATCCACCTATGATATCCCATTTTGCATGACTGAAATGTAGTTTTCTAGATAAATAAAACAAGATAAAAGCTGACCTCTTCCATCTTTAATGCGGCGCTTTATGAGACGACCATCCCCAAGCATGTCTCGCACCTGTAGATGAGTAATAATTTAAAAAAATAGATATTTCCATATGAATCCAAGATAAATAGCAAAAATAAAGTGCATCCCCACTATTCTTAATATTTGGTAGCTAATCATATCAGTTTAACCATTAGAAAGTATACTGGACCCTAAGGGTGTGATTATTGTGGTCCATCTACCAAATGTTAAAATCAACTGTCATCATGTGTATCAAGGTAGCTTCTTAGCATGTAACATAAAAACCAATGGATCAGACAGCATTCATGTAACTCAATAGATTTTAACATCCATCGCTCAATACGAACTCAAAAGAATATTGAAAAAAAATAAATGGTTGAATGGAATTATATCACAAGCATTTGATCTATAAAGATTCAATAGATGCAATTGATTAGTAAACCAAGCATATTGATGTACCACAGATCAGAAAACATATTAGATTTTTAATGCATAGAATACAACTCATATTTGGACCTGAACTCAGAGGAATCGCTTGTGACCCAGATTTTTCACAAAGAAAGCTTCTTGCTGCTGACAGAATTGTCCAACATGATGTGGAAAGTAGGATAAGCTCATTCAGGCTGGACATGTTTCCCCCCTGTCAAACATGGACCAGCTTTAGCTAAAGCTATAAACAATCCAACCCAAACTTAACCATTTTGCATGACTAACAATTTGTCTCGTTTTGTACCGCAAGTACTTAATGGATTTTGGATAAAAAGAAAAGGGGGGGGGGGGGGGTAGAATGCTTGATTCAATCACCGAACCACCCACACAAGGGTCTAAAATAATATATTGCATAAAATCACTCAAGAGAGTGTTAAACAAATACAAGGCCTTCAAGGCCAATTTAAAGAACAAGTGAGGGGGCTGTTGGGGCAGCCCAATGTGACTGTTGGGCTGCTCCCAACGGTCAGAATTCTAACCCAAGTCATATTGGAGCTGCTCCCAATAACCCAAATCTTAATAAAATAAAATAAAACAAAAAGGCAAAAAAGAAATAAAAGTAAAAGGAAAAAAATAAAAAGGGTTGTCAGCCCCTATTGGGTTGACGCCTATTACAGTGAAAGTACCGAAATACCCTTGATGGGTATTTCGGTTTACAACCTTTAAATATACATATATGTATATGTATACATATATACACATACATTTATGTATATGCATAGCATAACATATCTTAACCCCCCCCCCTCAAACTCAAGATACAACCACTGAGAGTTTGCCAAGTAGGAAGTGAAATATTGGTGATGGTAGCACTTTGGTGAAGAAGTTTGCGAGTTGGTATTCTGATAGAACATACGGTAGTGTGATGGTCTTTCGCAGGAACTCTTCACGAACGTAGTGGCAATCCATCTCAATGTGTTTCATTCTCTCATGAAATGTATAATTGTTTGCAATGTAAGCAACGCTCTTGTTGTCACAACATAATTTTGAAGATTCTGCAATATGAACCCCCAAGTCTTTGAGAAGTCTCAACCAGACTAATTCCGACGTAGTGGTTGCCATGGCCCAATACTCAGCTACAGTTGAGGAGAGTGACACCTTCTACTGTTTTTTGCATCGCCATAAGATTAGGGAATCACCTACAAAAACACATAAACCAGTGGTTGAGCATCTCTATCATTGACATTCCCTCCCCAATCAGAGTCAGAATATGCAATGACTTATAATGATGAAGATAATGATAAAAATAAGCCAAGGTTAATAGATTTTTTAATATATCTAACAATTTTCATTACAGCACTCATATGTACTGTAGTAGGAGCATGCTGAAATTGACTAACAGAATGAATAACATGGGATATATCAGGGCGAGTAATAGAGAGATAAGACAAAGCCCCTATCACCTGTCTGTAGGGTGTTAGATCTTGCAAGGGCTCTCCATCATCTATCTTCATTTTGGCATTTATGACTTCTTGAGTGTCGACCAAATTCTCATCCGAAAGTCATGATCTTTCAATGATTTCTGTTGTATATTTAGTCTGTGACAAAAAATAACCACGATTTGAGTAAGCAACTTTTATTCCAAGAAAATATCGTAGAAAACCAAGATCTGTCATATCAAAGTTGGCTTTAAGCACATCTTTGATATGGTTAACTCCCTTCTTATCATCTCCGGTGATTATCATATCGTCTACGTACAGTAGTAAAATCACCATTCATGCATTAGAAGACTTAACAAACAATGTGTTAGAATGCTATGATCTCCAGGTTCACCTGTGCAAGAAAAGTGAAAGCACGATAATTAAAAGAGGCTGCAGAAAATCAACACGTTAAAGTGTTCTCATTGTATTAGGGTATGAGTATTTAACTAATACATACTTTTAGGGTACAAAAATACCCTTTAATAACAGATAGAATTACAACACTATGTTTGGATCTGGATCCGATCCAGTACAAAGGTCTGGTCTAGTCACTTCTTTTCAGCCTCCCTCAAGTTGTGCATGGTCTTGAACCATGAACAACTTGCTTTTCAGAAACCAAAATTTGTCCTTTGTGAGCCCTTTGATGAAAATATCCGCAACTTGCTCATCGGTTCGCACAAACATAGGCTCAATCGCCTTTTCTTCAACCTTTTCCCTGACGAAATGTTAATCTATCTCAATATGCTTGGCTCGACTGTGATAGATGGGATTAAAAGACATATTAATGGCACTTTGATTATCACACAGCAGAAGTGATCGAGCAATCGGTTCTCCCATCTCTGTTAGGAGATGTCATCCATGTAGCCTCAGCAGTGGCAGCAACCATCGATCTATATTCAGCCTCTGTACTCGACCTAGCAACCGCCTTTTGCTTTCTACTGCTCCAAGACACCATGTTTGACTCAATGAAACTACAATACCCAGATACTGACCGTCGTTCATCTGGGTCACCCGCCCAATCAGCATCAGCATAAATAATGATTTCATGGCCATTTTGATTTGATTCTCTTTTCCTGTACATCAAGTCATCACCAACTGTACCTTTTAGATACCGTAGTATTCGCTTAAGTGCCTCCATGTGCAGTGCATGAGGTTCATGCATAAACTGAGATACCTGATTAACCGAATACACGATATCAGGTCTAGTAAAAGTTAGGTATTGCAGCATGCCAACTATGCTGCGATACTTAGTGGGATCCTCATATAAATCTCCTTCTTTAGAACTCAGTTTCTGATGGATGATACTGGGAGTTGCTAATGGCTTACAATCTTTCATGCCTGCCCTAGTAAGAATATCCATGGTGTATTTGTGTTGAGTAAGAGTAAGGGTATCACATGTCTTATCAACTTCCACCCCGAGAAAATATCGCAGATCTCCCAGATCCTTCATTTTGAATCTCTGATTTAATAACTTCTTTACTTCCTCAATATGACCTCTGCAGTTCCCTGTGATAATAATATCATCTACGTATATCAATAGAAGAGTGATAACATTTCGTTCATTGTGAATAAATAATGAGTGATCTAGAAGAGATCCAGAGAAACCGTGCTTCTGTATTTCCAGTGAAAAACTCTCAAACCATGACCGAGAAGCTTGTTTCAATCCATAGAGTGCTCTTTTCAACTTGTATACATACTCATTGGCATCTTGTTCTGCGTAACCAGTGTGTTGCTCCATATAAACTTCCTTTTTTAGGTCCCCATGTAAAAAGGCATTTTTTACATCTAGTTGACTCAATGTCCATCCATGTTCAATGGCTAGACTCAAGACAATACGAATGGTCCCCATCTTAACAACAGGACTGAAAGTTTCATCAAAGTCCTGTCATTGTTCTTGTGTGAACCCTTTAGCTACAAATCTAGCTTTATACCTTTCAATGCTCTCATCTGGTTTATATTTTATTTTGTGCACCCACTTTGACCCAACCACATTTCAATTTAGTGGTCTAGGCACAACTTCCCATGTACCACATTCATGTAAGGCTTCCATTTCTTCATTCATCGCTTCAATCCATCTTCTGGAACTCGCAGCTTGATAGAATGTGAGAGGCTCGTCTTCTTTATTTATGGACGTTAGGAACAATTGAAAATCCAAAGAAAAGTTTTTACAGCTTACCCACCTGTCAAGCGGATGTCGGTTCGGGTGGATCTCCTGACATCCAACATTTGTGGAGTGGAAGTAGAAGGACCAACATCTGTGCCAGGGATGGATGAGGGGCCTTTCTCACGTCGGGTGTAGACAATACCCTTATACCTTACGGGCTCCAAGTTTTGTGTAGTAACCTCTTCTAGTTGAGAGTCATCTGTTGATTCCCCACATACCTCTTCCTTACTGCAACCTGTAGGACAATCATCCTTAGTATTGGAGAAGAGTTTTGAATTTAACCATGGATAGTACACCTCAACACTGGGACTTAGAGTAGCAACATGAAGGTTTGGATTAGCAGGTTGATTGTCAAAATTCATCTTGTCAAACACGACATTTCTTGATATTTTGACACGTTTGCTTAACGGATCATAGCACCTATACCCCTTGTAGTCTTCAGCATATCCCAAGAACCTGCACTTTAAGGCTTTGTCCTAAAACTTATGTCTCAATGAACCATCAATGTGAACATAGCAAACCGATCCAAACACACGTAATTCATGATAGTCGGGATGAATGCCAAATAAAGAGAAGAATGGTGACTTATTTTCTAAAATAGTCATGGGCAGTCGATTTATCACATGGACTGTGGAGTGAAAAGCTTTTGTCCATAGGGTGATAGGGAGATTACTTCTATGCATCATGCTCATTGCACTTTCAACAATATGTCGATGCTTCCTCTCAGCAATCCCATTTTGTTGAGGTGTATGTGGGCAAGACACTCTTCTCTTTATCCCATTATGCTGAAGGAAACTAACAAAATCATTAGAAGAGAATTCACCTCCTCCATCACATTGGAAATTTAGAATGTTTGTAGAGAAATGGTTTCTGACAAAGGAGTGAAATTTTTGGAACAATCCAAAAACTTCTGATTTGTGTTTCATAAAAAATATCCAAGTATAGCGTGAATAGCTATCAATGAAAATAACGTAATATTTACTGCCAGAAACAGAAGCAATTGGGGCAGGACCCCAGACATCAGAACATATGACCTTAAAGGGCATTGAAGCTCTCTTATTGATTGAATTGAAAGGCAAAACATGACTCTTACATAAGTGACAACTAGGACACTTTGTATCACTGGCTTCTGGACTCAGACTGGATTTAGGAATGAAATTATTCAAGACAAGTTTTTCAATAAAATGACAACCACAATGACCCAAACGACTATGCCAAAAAGTTGGCTTATTACATTCAGAAATGGCAAACACATAATCGGAAGAAACAAAAAATGGATGTTGATGACGCTTTAAGGATGAACAGGCATAATAAACTTAGAATGAGGGATCTTCTTGGAAGACGTACATGTTGCCTCGTCTCTTTCTCTCAGCGAATGTTTCCCTCGTGCGAAAATCCTTGACATAAACAGAAGGAGTAAATTCAATTGAGGCATTAACATCATCAACAAGTTTTGAGACAGAAACAATATTCTTCTGAATATTAGGAGCATGAATAACATTTGAAAAATTAAGAGAAGATTTGGACATGGGTATAATGGCATTTCCAATATGTGAGATGGAGTGATGAGAACCATCTCCTGTGACTATGCTATTTTTTCCAACATAAGGAGTAAGATTCAAGAGCTTACTCACATCACCCGAAACGTGGGTCGCGGCTCCCGAGTCAACGTACCAAATACCTTTGTCATTTTGTTTCATGTTCAAGCCTTCCAAGGCTGCCAATAGCAACTCCTTTACTTCTCCATCCCTCTTAACCTCTGTTTGTGGGGGTTTTCCCTTATTTTGAGGGTTGAACCAACAATTTGCTTTGATATGCCCTTTCTTATTGCATAGGAAGCAAGTAGGAATGGGCCTTGTCCCTGTATATTGGGTGTTGGAAGTAAACCACGATCTCCAAAAGCATTCCTGCCTTGTCCTCCCCTTCCTCGAAAAGAATTTCCTCCTCTACCTCTACCATAAGTCAGTCTGGTGGCCAGCACATCCTGAGTCCCTGAATGCATATGGGTGTCCTCAGAAAACCCTTTCAAGGTCATTTCATACTGCAGAAGTTTTGCACGAAGATCTTCAAATTTTGGAAGCTTTGGGAGACAAGCAAGGACGTCACCAGAACATGATAGTCTGACCCCAATCCACTCAAGGTCTGTTGCACTTTGTTTTTATCACTGACGAGACATCCTACAATAGCCAATTGATCTGTGATGCCTTTCATTTTATTCAAGTACTCCATAATAGACATCGAATCTTTCATCAACATTTGAAATTCTCGCTTGAGAAAAATAATTCTCGCTTCAGAGATCTGCGAATATGTCTGAACTAGATTGTCCCATAGTTCCTTGGCTGAACAATCATCAGGAATGGCTACAAGAACTTCTTGTGAGAGTGTTGAGGTGATGTATGCCACTAATGCTTGATCTCTTTTCACCCAAGCAACATAATCTGGATTTTTGAGAAGAACAATAGATTGCCTTTATCGTCCAACTTTTCCTGCGAAGTGAACTCTGGAGGGGGTGAGACTGATCCATCCAGATGACCAGAGAGATCTTGGCTCCTTATAAAAGGAACAATCTGCCTTTTCCAGGTCAAGAAATTTGAATTATTCAGCTTTTCAGAGACTAATTGGCTAAGAAAGTTAGAGGAGAGGCCTGACTGTGGAAAAGTTGAGTCCATTGGAAGATATTGTGGGAAGAAGAAATTTCAAGAAAACTGATCAACTAACTGAATATCAACATTAACGTAGTTCTAGATTAAGTCGAAAGATGAAACGAGAGTATGAATATTTCAAGATGAAGAATATTGCAGTCTGAGATAGCAGAAATATGAATTTCAGAGAGTATAATATTCAGATCGACAGTAAAGAAAACTGACTATCAACAGGAAAAAGGTTCCAGATTAAGAAAGAAAAAAGAAAAACATGAAAGACAAGAATACGAGTATTTCGAGATAACAATTATGCAAACTGAAAACTCCCAAACATTAATTTCAGCAAGCACAAGATTATGGTCGACTCCCAGAAACGGATTGATGTTTCTTCACGTTGAGAGACTCACAAAAAGGACATCAAGAGACCCAAAACGAGGACCCTTTAGTTTTCGAATAGGTTAACTGATTCTGAATCTCTAGAGATTCAGATCTGAAGAAGAGATAAGAAAAGGAAGACGTTGACGTTCTTACCAGATCTGCAAACAGAGAAGACGCTGAAATCTGGTTCTTACCAGATCTGCAAACTGAGAAGAAAAGGGGGGAAGAAGACGCATAAATCTGGTTTTTACCAGATCTGCAAACAGAGAATAAAAGAGGGAGAAGACGCTGAAATCGGGTTCTTACCAGATCTGCAAACATAGAAGAAAGGTGGGAAAAGACGCACGCTGAAATCGGGGTTGAGAAGAAATCAGATCATCTTCTCTCTGTGATCATTCCTTCTGAAAAAAAAACAATCTCAGGCCCAGTCTAACACTACTCTGATACCATGTTAGAATGTTATGATCTCCAAGTTCACCTGTGCAAGAAAAGTGAAAGCACGATAATGAAAAGAGGCTGCAGAAAAACAACACGTTAAAGTATTCTCATTGTATTAGGGTATGAGTATTTAACTAATACATACTTTTAGGGTACAAAAATACCCTTTAATAACAGATAGAATTACAACACTATGTTTGGATCTGGATCTGATCCAGTACAAAGGTCTGGTCTAGTCACTTCTTTTCACAATGCCGTATCAGTAAAGCAAGATTTAAAATGAAGTTGAGTCATCACATCATTGAACCTATCATACCAAGCTTTTGGAGTTTGTTTTAGGCAATATAAGGCCTTACGTAACCAGAGAGTTTTTCCATGTGCTAAAGGCAAACCAGGAGGAGGATCCATGTAAAGGCATTCTTAACATCCATTTGAAATATGGGCAATTTCCTAATTGATGCTATAGCAATGAGAGTTCTAATGGTAGTCATGCGAGCAACAGGGGCAAATGTCTCATCATAGTCAATATCATATTCTTGATTGTATTCCTTAGCTACTAGTCTAGCTTTATATCTTTCTACTGTTCCGTCGTACTTGGTTTTTACCTTGTAAACCCATCGACATCCTATAGTTTTTCTTTCTTTAGGTAATGTTTGGATCTTCCAAGTTTTTGCCTTCTCTAATGCTTCTAACTCGCCATTCATGGCCTTAATCCATTCATGCTAGTGTTTAGCTTCATGATATGATTGAGGTTCAGAATACAAGTGAATGGCCATTAAGCAAGATCTAAACTTAGGTTCAAATAAATCATACGATACGAATCAACTAGGAGTTGTCGAAATTCTTATGGATTTTCTAAGGTTAGAAGAATCTTCTTCTTGGCATTGGGAGTATCTTTCTAAAGCACTTTGTGGTGATCTTCAGTACGACGAGCATAGGTATGTAAATCATCGTGAGGAAGGTCTACATTATCAGGACTACTACTCATATTCTCATTTTCCTCATGAATATTTTGACTCTCATAGATACATTCACTCTTGCCATTGACAAGGTCAAGAGGAACGAATAATCACAACTTTCTTGGATATTATCATTGGTAAACCTGCTTTCATTTTCAAGAAGCGTAACATTTCTAGAAGCATATAACTTGTTTCTTTCAATGTCATAACACCTATATCCTTTTTGGCTTTCGGCATAGCCCAAAAATACACAAGGAATGGCTTTAGGGGAGAGTTTATCATTTTTTTTGTAAGAACAAAGCATTTGCTCACAAAAAACCCTTAATCTTTAATAATTGAGACATTTTACAAAGTTTTTCAATAGGAGAAATGTTTTCAATATTTTTTGAGGGCATTCTATTTATCAAGTAGACTGTCGTAAGGGCAACTTCAGCCCAAAAAAAGTTTGGAACATTTTTAGATACTAAAAGAGTTCTAGTGGTTTCAATAATGTGCTTATGTTTCCTTTCAGCAAGACCATTTTGTTTAGGAGTATAGGGACATAATTTTTTTATGTACAATTTCATTTGAGTCAAGATAATTTTTAAATTCTTTTGACACAAATTCTCCCCCAGAATCAGTTCTAAAAATTTGGATATTGGTTTTAAATTGATTTCGTATATAACTATGAAATTTTTTAAAACAATCAAATACTTCATATTTGTGTTTCAAAAAGAATATCCAAGAGTGTCTGCTATAATCGTCCACAAACACAACATAATAAGAAACACCTTCTTTGGATATGACTGGTGCAGATCCCCATACATCTGAATGCACAAGCTCAAATGGATTCTTAGTTATAAGATGTTTTGTTCCAAAAGGTAAAGACTTCATTTTGCCAAGAATGCAATCTTCACATACAAAATTTCTTTTTTTACAATTTGAAAGAAATGAAAATAATTGTAATTTGGTCATACTAGGATCTCCTAGTCTTTTGTGTCAAATTCCTATATCTTTCTTTTCCACAAAATTATAAAAAAGTTATTTTGGCAATTCAAGATTGTTCATAACATAGAGGTCTCCTCTTCTATGGCCATGCCCAATCGGCTTCTCGGACTGGAGATCCTGTATTAAATAATCATTGGATAAGAAAACAATTTTACAACTATAGTTCGTAATTTGAGAAACCGATAGGAGGTTTAAATTTAATTTTGGTACTACTCTAATATTTGGTAGGTAAAATATAGGTGTTTTTTGATAAATACCAAAACTTTTGATTTTTAAAGCGGTGCCATCGGCAATGAAATCACAAGAATCATTTGAGTTAAACTTGCATTTGGATAATATAGACTCATCAGGAGTCATATGAAATGAAGCACCGGAATCTAAGATCCAAGAGGTCTCACCATGGTTGTCACTTGTTGATACAGCCGCTCCCAAATACGAGGAAGATTGAGCTTTGAGCATAGGTTGCAATGCCTCTATCAATTAAACTAAAGAGAGCAAACCGATGCATTTGGAGTCATCTACTTCACTCCTTTTCATCGAAGTCACTCTTTTATCTTCTTTATAATCATCTTTCTTTCTTTTGGGACAAAATGGTTTGATGTGTCCCGGTTCATAGCAATGATAGCAAATAACTTTTTCACCTTTCTTTGACTCATGATCATCCATCTTTTCATAGTTGTTGGGGTTTCCTCCATTCTCATTTCTTACAAAATGAGGTGGTTTATAACTCTTTGTATGGTTTCCGGGCTTTGACATAGCAAACACGAATTCTTCATCCTTACAAGTTGATGGCATTTTCAATCTATTTTCTCCATCGTCAATTCTTCAAGTGTCTCAACTATGGAAGGAACATCTCCTCTATGAAGAAGAGCGGACTTAATTCCTTCAAATTCAGGTCTAAGCTCATTTATGAATTGATAAAAATGTTCCGCTTTGATTTGATTTTTGCGGAGCTCAATATCTTGTGGGCAATGCCACTTTGGCTCAAGAAGAACCAATTCATCCCAAAGTCGAGAGAGAGCATTATAGTATTCTCTTATGCTCATCTCTCATTGAGTCATTGTCCTTACTTTATTTTGGACATTACATATATGCGCAATATCCTTAAGACTATACATGCCTTTAAGATATTTTCAAGCATCACTAGCGAAGTCAAACTTTGCCAAAATAGAACATTTGTGAATGTCCACACTATTGATGAGTCATCCAATAATTTTGGAATGACCCATCCTCCATTCTTTCCATCTTTTCTCATATTCGTAAACGGTTTTAGCCATTTCCTCTTCTTGAAGCGCAATTTCTTTTTCATTTTCTAAATTTGTAAGGATAAGCTTAGGCTCCTTGTCAGTGTCGTTGTAATAACCATAATCTTAGGCATTTATTTTAAATATATTATGATATATGGGTGATTTGGGCCTGG